>NC_086098.1:13771023-14071023 GCF_963921235.1 Mobula hypostoma
AAACCAATCTTCCGTCCTTGGACTCACTTTACACCGCACGCTGCTGCTGCCAGGATAGTCAAGGGCACAACCCACCCAGCCAACACACTTTTCGTTCTGCTTCCTTCCGGGAGAAGGCTCAGGAGCTTGAAGACTTGTACGGCCAGATTTGGGAACGGCTTCTTTCCAAATGTGAACAGATCCTGACCTGGATCTGGGTCATACCCTCCAAATATCCAGACCTACCTTACTTTCCCTTTTCTATTTTCTATTTATGATTTTTAATTTAATTTTTTACTATTTACTATTGATTTGTACCCCAGGAAGCGCGAAGCGCAGAATCAAACATCGCTGTGATGATTGTACTCTCTAGTATCAATTGTTTGGCGACAATAAAGTATAAAGTAAAGTCTACCAGTGCTGACTTCGCATGCTAGGACAAGCATTTCCCTATCTTACCTGGGTATGAGGCCGCCTGCTCCCCTCACCTGGTTTAGCCCACCTGTTGAAGTGGCGTACTGGGATGTGGCTGCTGTAGCAGGCAAACAGCTACTTGGAGCCAGAAATGAGAGCTGAGGGTCTGGTGAGGACCAACGTTGAGTGAGCTGCCCCAAAATGGACACCACAAACCTCCTCACCAGAGGTGTTACTCCCTCCTTGGACAACACTATACACCCATCAATACAGCCCAACAAAACAACGTCCCTCTGAGGGAAAGGTGAAAGCACAGTACCACCAGCCATACATGTCTCAAGGCACATATAGCACATATATGATCACGGTCACACTCAAAATATATATTATAGTCCATGTCCCTTAAATTGATGGTTCATGGGTGTTATCGACAAGAACAAGCAGTTCTCAGTAGTCGGCAGATGAATGTAAGCACACACACTATTCAGCTTGTCATTCCGCTGATTGAACACTGGAGGGCAGCAATAACGGGCGGGGCCAGCCCACAACCCTGCGTAGGTGCCGCACTACAGGGCCTCCGGCATCCCCTCTCCTGGACCGCTGCAACATGCAAGGCCATAGCTTGAGGCTGAGTGCTTGCTTCAAACAAGGCCAAGCAGCTGCCCGGCCACACGTCTCTCCGCTCAACAAGGGAAACAGACTTGCAGCATCTTACATCATCAATTTCCAAAAGGGTCTTGCGATCGCAAGAGAAACGTCCAAGACAATCACTCGTTGTTAGACTCCACGCCGCCATCGTGCACCAAATCCGATGCCTTCCTGTATCAGGCAGTAACGCTGTCCACACCAAGTCCAGCACCTCCACCTCGTCTGCCAATGAGCAGCTCACCGATGGCGAGAGTTGTAGTACTTGAAGTTCTGAATGTCCAGCATTGTCCTGTGATTAATAAAAAAGATGTATAAAAAGAGATTAAAATACCTTCGTTTGGCCACCGGGGGGCTGTTGCAATCGAATACACCATTATCTTACCATAAATCCATTAAAACATGGGATGGTGCTGGAGACAAAGTTTAACTTTGTTGTGGGCATAAGCTTGGCCCTCTTGTCATTGCAACTGAAGGTCGGAGGTCAGAGGCCTGACGGCTGCATGTCTTAGGGTCAAGTCCAGGGACTGGAGTTTGGATACCTGATATCTTCACATCTGAGTGTCTGGGGCCCAGGATTGGAGGCCTGGATGTGGCCTGTCCTGGGGTTGAGAGGCTGCTCTGTGTGCGTGGGTGGGTGGGAGGGTGAGAAATGCGCTTGTATTGCTGCTGTTGTTGTTATTGTTGCCGCTTGTGTTGTTCTGTGCAACATGACTGGCATACTATGTTGGTGCCAGAATGTGTGGTGACATTCTTGTGCATGTCGATTGTCAACACAGGTGATGTCAATGATGCACTTCAGTGTATTTTCAAATGTGCATGTGATAAATTAATCTAAATTTATCTTTTATTAGGAGATTGAGGAGGTTTGGTATGCCTCCAAAGACATTCACCAATGTTACAGGTGTACTGTGGAGAGGCATTCTAACTGGCTGCCTCACTGTCTGGTATGGGGGGGGGGTCACTGCACAGGATTGGGAAAAAGTTGCAGAGAGGTGTAAACTCAGTCACCTTCATCGTCGGCACTGGCCTCTCCAGCATCCAGGACACCTTCAAGGAGCGATGCCTCAAAAAGGCGGCATGCGTCAGTAAGTATCCCCATCACCCAGGACAAGCTTTGTTCTCGTTACTGTACTATCATCAAGGAGGAGGTACAGGAGCCTGAAGGCACAAATTCAATGATTCAAGAGCAGCTTCTTCCTCTCTGCCACCCAATTTCTGAATGGATATTCAACCCATGGACACACCGCATTACTTCTGTTTTGCACTAATTTATCTTTTTTATTACATATATATATTTCTTACTGTAATTTACAGTTTTTATGACGTATTGCTGCCGCATAACAACAAATTTCATGACATACACCACTGGTATTAAACATGATTCTGATAAATGTCTGCAAGGAGGTACAGGAACCTGAAGACCCACACTCATCAATTCAGGAGGAGCTTCTTCCCCTTGTAATCAGATCCGTGAATGGTCTAAGAACCCATTACCTCTACTCCTGGCCGGCTGGTGGTTCAATGGCATCAGCACCGGACTCCAGAGCCAAGGATCCCGAGTTTGAATCCAAGTCGGGCCACCTCCTCCCCTTCCCCCCCCACCGAGCACGCTTTCCATCCGTGCCGGGTTGGGCGTCGAGCTGGCCACGCGGCTTCGTAAAATAAAACAAGGGTTGAGTCGCGAACGTTCATATCCTGTCCCAGTTAATCCGAAAGGAGACCAATCCTGATACCGCGTGCCAGACAAGAATGGCTGACTGTCTGGTGCGACATGCTAAAAAATTCCTCTACGCCAATGTTGTAATTTATACTGATTTTCTGTCTTAGCACTTTACTGCTGCCACTAAACCACAAATTTCACATCATGTAAGACCAGTGATGTTAAATCTGATTCTTATTCTGATAACAGTTTATTATATCTGGGTGTTTTGGAAGCTAAGATGATGCTGGGCAATTAACAGGCAGCTGTACATGCTTCTGGCCATTTTGTGTCACTGAACGTTGTCACAATATTTATGTCGGCACGTGTGGAGGGACAGCGCGAGGCAGTACCAGCAGGAGGTACAGACTGTAACCTGGACATTTGTTTTGGGAAGGTTGATCAAAGACTAAGCATAAAGATTAGTTTTATTTGTCATATGTACATTGAAACGTATAGTGAAATGTGTGTTTTGTATCAAATCGGCAAGAATTGTGTTGGAGGCAGCCCACAATTATCGCCACACCTCCAGTGCCAACTCTGATGGAGAGCCCGCATTATCACACTCCATGCACATGGGCATTCACACACACCCCTCCCAAACACACACAAACATTGCCTTGTCATTCTGCTGTTTGCACTATATGTGCACACTTCCATGTCTTCCCTCCCAGTATATTCTTATGAGGGTTTGGCTTTACGGTGCCATTCCTGACATACACGGTGGAACAGTCCATTTTGTTAGTCATGGAAATGTGTAAGTGATGTGTAAATATTGTTTGCATACTGTATTTAATGTGATACTTATTTTTATTTTGTAAAATGTTTGTATTAACATTGTGGGGTGCATCAGATTCTGATTCATGTGCAGTCTTAAGTTAACTTTGTGGATGATTAAAGATGGTAGGTCCAGGTGCCCAATAGATGTGGCTCACCACTCTCGGTGGGAGAGAGAGATTGGAGCTGCCGGAAGATCACACTGTAGGTAGACGTTTGTTCTGTTTTCATTGATACCTTTTTGTATATATTGGCAGATAGCTTTTCAATGATTTTTGACTCACCGAATAATCATCCTTGTATGAATGTGCTAAGTGACTCCAGTCAATATTTTCCATGGTCAAAACCCATGTATCCTGACAGCAACATAACAACCCTGGGACTCACTAACCCTAACCCTGACTGCACGTCTTTGGAATGTGAGAAGAGAGCGGGGCACACAGATGAAACTGCCGCAGACACAGGGACAAACTCCTTACAGACAATGGTGGAGATCAGAAGATTGAACCCCCATTGGTGATCGCTGGTTCTGTAAAGTGATTGCACTACCACCAGGGTACTGTGCTGTCCATTGATGCACAGTGATGAAAACATGCAAAAATCCTCATTTGAAAATGAAGATGATGGGAAATGTATCAGCAAACCTGTAAATGAGAGCACAAGGCAAAAGCACACATTGAGGTAAATACATAGGTATGGTGTTGCTTGGCTAAATCCAAACAATGGCTACCTGTCCCTCACCAGTAATTCCTCCCACCTGTCTTGTATCCTCTGACTAAGGTTTCAAATATAATTCCAATTTCAAGTTCTGTTTTGCGAACATCAAAGATTTAGAGTCATAGTCATAGAAAAGTACAGCACAGAAACAGGCCCTTTGGCCCATCTAGTCCATGCTGAACCACGTAAACTGCCTAGCCCCATCAATCTGCACAAAGGCCATAGACCTCCATACCCCTCCCATCTATGTAACTATCCAAACTTCCCTTAATTTTGAAATTGAACTTGTGTGCACTTCTTGTGCTGGCAGCTCGTTCCACACTCTCACAGCCCTCTGACTGAAGAAATTTCCCCTTAGACTTGTTTCTTCCTTCACTGATGTCTGTGAAGAGCAATCATTTAAAAGGTGCAAAGGTACATTTTATTATCAAAGGATGTATGTAGAATACAGCTCTGATATTTGTCTTCCCCAAGTAGCCATTAAATACAGAAAACCATAAAAGTAATTCTGGGGTTGAAATGGATAACATGAGGGGACATAGTTTTAAGGTGTTTGGAAGTAGGTACAGAGGGGATGTCAGGAGTGAGTATTTCACACAGAGAGTGGTGGGTGATTGGAATGCATTGTCAGTGAAGGCGGTAGACGCAGATACAATACGGTCTTTGAAGAGACTGTCAGATAGGTACATGGAGCTTAGAGAAATAGAAGGCTATGCAGTAGGGAAATTTTAGACAGTTTCTAGAGTAGGTACATGGTTGGTACAACATTGTGGGCTGAAGGGCCTGTAATGCGCTGTAGATTTGTAATTGAAAGAAAGACATCGATCCTCCCCCCCGCCGCACAAAAAGAAAAATGAACAAAACTCGCAAATCCCATACACCCCCAACCTATCCCTTGCACAAAATCTAACAGATCACCCACATGGACAAAGAACAGCAAGAAAGTCAAACCCTAAGCCTCCAGCCCGCCAATCGGCAACAAGAAAGAATGGGCGGGAGCACAAAAAAAAGCATAGAACCAAAAGAGGGCAATAGGAACTATAGTTTGAACTATAGTCCCATCCATAAATCTCAGAATAACTTCTCCGAGATCATTAGGAATCTGAGGGCAGTGACACAAAACAGTGGCTCCTGCATGGGAAGTGACTCAAAGCATCGGCCTCTCCAAGGACAGCGGCTTGAACCAACAGCTCCTCTGAGAGAAGTGACACGAACCAATGGCCTCTCCGAGAACTGTTCACTCTCCTCCGCGTTTGCCTGGATGTTTCAATCTTCAATGCTTTAGTCGGAGAGAAATGTAGTCAATTATGGCTCTTTATTTCGCCTCTGAGCTTCTCCTCGTGGTAGCTCGTGCTCGCGTTTCTCTCCTGGAGATTTCTCGGGGACAGCAGAGCGCTGGCTCACTCGATCAAACTACAGACTGTAAGCCACACGTTCCAACGCTTTCAAAAACAAAGCTGAGATAAAAAGAATAAGTAAGAAATGTAGAAAAACTGAAATGATTGACTCTGTGGAAGAGGTCCCCCAAGGAATCATTGTTCGCAGGTGCCATCTTGACCAGAAGTTGTATATTGTACACATTCTCTGATATTAAATTGAACCTTTGAAACCTCTTCACTCAAGAAGTAGCTTTACCAAATTGAATATTTCTAATAAGTTTACATTAGCTAATGAATTTATTGACTGCATTTCTCAGTAGAAATATTTAATCAGATGACAAGTTGAGGAATCCTCCTTTAATATTGCATTAAACAATAGAGCTTCTGCCCTTTTAAAACAGCACATGCAATTACCTAGAACCTCCAGTGACATCGATTCAATTTGTTTGGAAATTCAACGTTTAGTGAAAAATAAAAAAACAAATCACTGCATTTATTTTTAAAGATATTCATTGCATATATTAATTATTAATTCTCTGTGAGACGTGGAGGTTATTATGATTTCCATTGTACAGTATGGAACAGTAGTATTAATTTATCACTAAAATTAATTTGTGTACTACTACTATTTTGTAGTATAATCATAATTTTAAAAACAGAACTTTGTGAAAATTAGACATTTGTCAAATTGAAAATTAATCCTCAATGCTTCTTGAGTAGCATTAATTATAAATATTATTTGTGAAGTTATTTATAATTAACAACTAAATTACATTTTATACAATTAATTTGTATATATAGCACATTACGCTGTTTGAATGGTCTTAATAGACAAAAAATCAACAATGTTTCTTCTATTTGTAAATATGGTAATCTTTGGAGTAAAATAGCACAAATCCTGTTATAGTTGTGGCAGGAATAGGTAGTGGAGATAGGGGATGTTTGAAGTTGGCCAAAAGAGTAAAAAACAAGGGCAAAGATAACTACGCTAAGAAATCCGTGGTCACATCTAATCTTGTCTGAGAAATAAGGTCAGCCCTTTTCTCAGCCATCTGGAAATCTGTCCTAACAGAACAATCAGCTGCTTGATCGTGCTGAATTGTTGAATGAGCTTGTTTTGGAGGAAACCCACAAAATAATTACTATCATAATGGACATTTAGGATAACCAAACAAAGGTGAGTACACTCAGTGGCTACTTTATGAGGTATCTAATCAGCCAATCATGTTGCAGTGACTCAATGCATAAAGCACGCAATCATAGTCAAGAGGTTCAGTTGCAGTTCAGCTGAAACATCTGAATGGGGAAGAAATATGATATAAGTGACTTTGACTGTGGAATAATTGTTGGTGCCAGACAGGGTGGTTTGAGTATCTCAGAAATATCTGTGAGTATAATTGAATATTGGCTGACCCCCGAGATTGTCTCCAGCATTTACAGAGAATGGTATGAAAACTAAAAACGTTTCTAGTGAGTGGTAATTCTGAAGGTGAAAATGCCCTGTTAATGACAGAGGGCAGAGGAGAATGACCAGATTGGTTCAACTTCACAGAAAGGTGACAGTAACACAAATAACCACATGTTACAACTGTGCTGTGCAGAAGATATGTGCGCATGCGCCGGTCGTGCATGCAGCCTGGTACAGCCGTTCCGATCAGTATCCTTACTCTCTTCTTCTTACTTTATAACTTACGTTATTTTTTGTATTTCTTTTTTCACGGTAACACGTTGAAGCTGCACCCTCTCTAACATGCTGGTAGAGAGAGTTTTATTTGGGTTTTTAGCGCTGGAAATAGTTACATCCCGACATGCGGGACAGAAGCATGGTCGCATTGTGTATTCCAGGGACCAGCTGTTTGCGCTTATGCCGGCCGGTTTAGTGAGCAGAGCAGCGGACATCCCTGCTGAAATCTGGAGGAAAACACACAGAGGATGCAGAGGGGGATCACAAAGTCGAGGAAAGAGAACCGGGTCAAGACAACAGAGACTTATGGAGATGAGGAGTTCGGTGGGTAATAAAATGGATGAGTTCACGGCGCTAGCCAGGCGTCAGAGAACATTTCGGGAGTGCAGTGTTATGTGTTTCACTGGAACGGGGCTGCACGAGGACATATCCAATCAAAACTCCTCCATGGACGGCTTCCAGACTGTTCCGGCTGACCGGAAGTGCACTGAGAGCGGTAAACGTAAACGAGTTGGGTGCTTACTGTTCTGGTTAACAACAGATGGTGCAATCCGGGTCATATTACAATCGAGGAACGCGTTTGTAGACCGGATATTGAACTTTTTACTGTTGGACCAAGATTCAACACAGGGCGGCACGGGAGGTCGTTCCTGCCTGTGGCCATCGAACTTGCAGCTCCTCCCGTGGAGGGTCCGACACCCTGAGCCAATAGACTAGTCTTGGACTTATTTTCCATCTGGCATAGTTTGCTTTTTGTTGTTTGATTGTTTGTGGTTTTTGTATTGCTATATTTAGGCTCTATTCTTGGTTGGTGCGGCTGTAACGAAACCCAATTTCCCTCGGGATCAATAAAGTATATCTATCTATCTATCTATCTATCTATCTATCTAAGAGTATGTCTGAATGAAGTGAACCTTGAAGTAACATAGTGAACCTTGAAGTAATCAGGCTACAGCAGCAGAAGATCACCAACATATACTCAGGCTACGTCCACACTAGACTGGATAATTTTGAAAATGCTGGTTTCGCGTAAAAACGACAGGCGTCCACACTAGGTGTTTTTGAAAATACCTCTGTCCACATTAAAATGTATATTTGGGCGAATCTCCTCCTACTGGGCATGCGCAGGACACACAGAAAACAAGCGAAGAGGACATGGTATACTTGGTGCGTGTTTGTCCAGTTACAGACTAGAAAAACTTAAAAGGAAATTGCCAAACAAAAGACCTGGTGTGCGTTTTTCCGTAACATTTCCTACAGTCATAGTCTCTTCACTGATGAAAGGGACGACAGCTACAACTAAATGCAATAAGACTTGTTACTGGGTAAAAGTGAAATTTGCCGTTACCTCATTTGTTTGCCTTTACTTTCGCCATGTCTTTGTGTATTATTTTGCTGTATTTAACATGTGCAATAAAACAAGTTACTGGGCAAAAGTGACAATTGCATCTATTGAATGTTTGCACAAGCAATACATTAATAAAGCACCTTGTTAAATGTATAAAACATGTCTGCATCAGTGTTATCTTGTATTTCCATACAATGTTACATTAGGCTGTTACACATCTATTATCAGATATTGTTGTGGTGTTGGAGCTCGCGTTCAAGAAAACAATGAAATGCCGCAAACACGAGGAAATCTGCAGATGCTGAAAATTCAAGCAACACACACGAAAAATGCTGGTGAACGCAGCAGCAACTTGAAACATGAAATGCCGCATTGCTGCCACCATTTGTTCCGGCACGTCATGACAGCGGTTTTAAAAATAGCCAGTTACCCCGTAGACGCCACGCCGGATATTAGGCGTTTTCAGATTTATTCACTCTGGAGAGCGTTTCTGAAAAGCTCCATTTTCGGGGGAGGAAAATGCCGTTTCAGTGTGGATGGAGGGTCAAAACGAAGAGACAAAGCTTCGGTTACAGATTTATCCGGTCTCGTGTGGACGTAGCCACAGTGACTAATTTGTTAGGTACAGCAGGTACCTTAAAAAGTGGCCACTGAGTGTACACAATCCTATTCTAGTTTAGGATTCATGACTTAAACCATAGAAACCATAGAAACTACAGCACAGAAACAGGCCTTTTGGCCCTTCTTGGCGGTGCCGAACCATTTTCTGCCTAGTCCCACTGACCTGCACACGGACCATATCCCTCCATACACCTCCCATCCATGTATCTGTCCAATTTATTCTTAAATGTTAATAAAGAACCCGCATTTACCACCTCATCTGGCAGCTCATTCCATACTCCCACCACTCTCTGTGTGAAGAAGCCCCACCTAATGTTCCCTTTAAACCTTTCTCCCCTCACCCTTAACCCATGTCCTCTGGTTTTTTTCTCCCCTTACCTCAGTGGAAAAAGCCTGCTTGCATTCACTCTATCTATACCCATCATAATTTTATATACCTCTATCAAATCACCCCTCATTCTTCTACGCTCCAGGGAATAAAGTCCTAACCTATTGAACTTTTCTCTGTAACTGAGTTTCTCAAGTCCCGGCAACATCCTTGTAAACCTTCTCTGCACTCTTTCAAACTTATTTATATCCTACCTGTAGTTTGGTGACCAAAACTGAACACAATACTCCAGATTCGGCCTCACCAATGCCTTATACAAACTCATCATAACATTCCAGCTCTTATACTCAATACTTTGATTAGTAAAGGCCAATGTACCAAAAGCTCTCTTTACGACCCTATCTACTTGTGATGCCACTTTTAGGGAATTTTGTATCTGTATTCCCAGATCCCTCTGTTCTACTGCACTCCTCAGTGCCTTACCATTAACCCTGTATGTTCTACCTTGGTTTGTCCTTCCAATGTGCAATACCTCACACTTGTCTGTATTAAACTCCATTTGCCATTTTTCAGCCCATTTTTCCAGCTGGTCTAAGTCCCTCTGCAGGCTCTGAAAACCTTCCTCACTGTCTACTACACCTCCAATCTTTGTATCATCAGCAAATTTGCTGATCCAATTTACCACATTATCATCTAGATCATACAGATGACAAATAACAATGGACCCAGCACTGATCCCTGTGGCACACCACTAGTCACAGGCCTCCACTCAGAGAAGCAATTCTCTACCACCACTCTTTGGCTTCTTCCATTGAGCCAATGTCTAATCCAATTTACCACCTCTCCATGTATACCTAGCGACTGAATTTTCCTAACTAACCTCCCATGCGGGAACTTGTCTAAGGCCTGTAAGACTTGGCAATTCTAAATGGATCAGAAGCATGCTTCATCTTGGGCTGGAAACCTGGTCTCATTAAGTGACAGCAGCAAAAATCTAAATTTAGTTATTTAATTATCTTAATAATCAACTTGTTCTCCTCATCCAATCCTGGATGTTGAACCATCAATGTAAAGGTTAGAGACAAAGGGTGTGACAAGATAGATGGTGCTTAGATTAGACTAGGTGTTATGAGAAAAATGTAGAGATAGACATCTTGCCTTTGATGATATTCTAATGGAGAGGGTTCAAATGAGGTTCACAGAAATAATTCCAGGATTAAACAGCTTGTCATCTGAAGAGACGTTGATGGCTCTGGGCCTGTATTCACTGGAATTTAGAAGAATGAGGGGTAACCTCATTGAAATCTATTGGATGATAAAAGGACTTGAGAGAGTGGATGTGGACAGGATGTCTCCTATGGTGGGAGGGTCTAAGACCAGAGGACACGGCCTCAGAATAGAGTGGCGTCCTTTTAGAATGGAGGTGAGGAGGAATTTATTTACCAGAGAGTGGTGAATCTGTGGAATTCATTGCCACAGTCAGCTGTGGAGGCCAAGTCACTGGGTATATTTAAGGCGGAGATTGATAGATTCTTGATTGGTTAGGGTATGAAGAGATACAGGGCAGTGGGGAGAGGCAGGAGATTGGGGCTGAGAGGAAAAATAGATCAGCTGTGATGAAATGGCAGAGCAGACTCGATGGGTAACAATGGGTAATGATGGTAACAATTCTGCACCTATATCTAATTTCACTGTATATTTCTAAAGAGCAGCTAGTCAAAGAGTAATAAAAATGAATGAAAGGTAGCAAGGGGAGCTAAAACATGGTTCTTCAGTAATATTAAGATCGATATTAATGAATTGTTTGCTGGTACAGGAAACCTTCAAATGGATCGTAAACACAAGAGATTCTGCAGATGCTAGAAATCTCAAGCAATAGACTTAACAAGCTGAAGGAACTTAGCAAGTGATCTATGACCATAAGAACATAAGACCATAAGACAAAGGAGCAGGGGTCAGCCATTCGGCCCATCGAGTCTGCTCCGCCATTTTATCATGAGCTGATCTATTCTCCCATTTAGTCCCACTCCCCCGCCTTCTCACCATAACCTTTGATGCCCTGGCTACTCAGATACCTATCAATCTCTGCCTTAAATACACCCAATGACTTGGCTCCACTGCCGCCCGTGGCAACAAATTCTACAGATTCACCAACCTCCGGCTAAAAAAATTTCTTCCCATCTCTGTTCTGAATGGGCACCCTTCAATCCTTAAGTCATGCCCTTTCGTACTAGACTCCCCCATCATGGGAAACAACTTTGCCACATCCGCTCTGTCCATGCCTTTCAACATTCGAAATGTTTCACCTTATCTATGCCTCTTGTAATTTTAAACGTTTCTGTAAGCTTGTCCCTCACTCTCACATGTTCCAAGGAATAAAGACTTAACCTGTCCAACATTTCCCCATATAAGAAGAAATAAAAGAGCCAGACAAGAGAGGTCGATAGAGTGTCATATGATCTGAGAGCCATTGGAGAAGGATGATATGATCAATCACACCTAAAGCTCCAGGCAGATTATTTATTATCACTGACATGAAATTTGTTGTTTTGGGGCAGCAGTACAGTGCAAGACAGAAATAGCTATAAGTTATAGCAATCTATAAATCTATGGACAGTTAGATAGAGCAAAAGCTGAAAAGCAAGTTAGAATTCATGGGTTCATGAACCATTCAGAAATCTGATGGCAGAGGGGCAGAAGCTGCTCCTAAATCGTTGAGCGTGTGTGTCTTCAGTCTCCTGCATCTGCTTTCTGATGGTAGTAATGAAGAGAGGGCATGTTTCTTGTGATAGAAGTCCTTAATGAGGGAATGCCTTCTTGAGCACCACCTTTTGAAGCTGCCCATGATGGGTGAGATTACCTTTATCATAATCATATAAGATGTCATCAGTAACTCAGTTAAAAATATAGGTACAACTTCTGGTCTTGAACTGAAGAAATTCACATGAGGAATATTGGATATGTGGACAGAGGGTCCAATGGCTTGAAATCAAGGACTGCCAATGGCTGTTTAAAGCCTCCTCGGCTTAGGCCTTGCTCCTGTTTTCCGTACACAATGAGCTGCAGAGCGAAAGGTTGCATTGATCTATATAAATAATACAGGTCAAGCAATACTGTCAAACTCAGGTAACTAAAGGCTAGGAAAAGCCAAAGGATGGTCTATTATCAAGGACACCCACCATGCAGGCCACAGTCTCTTTTCACTGCTACCATTGGGAAGGAGGTAGAGGAGCCTTAAGACCCACACCACCAGGTTCAGGAACAGTTATTACCCTTCAACCATCAGGCTCCTGAACCATTGTCGATAACTTCACTCATCTGAACTCTGACCTGTTTCCACAACCTATGGACGCACTTTCTATGGCTCTTCAACTCATGTTCTCAGTATTATTTTTATATTTGTAAGGTTTGTCTTCTTTTGCACATCGATGGTTTGTCAGTCTTCAGTGTCATTTTTCAATGATTCTATTGCTCGTTTTTGTTCCACTATGAATGCCCACAAGAAAATTAATCTCAGGGTAGCATATACGTATGTGGATAATAAATTTACTTTAAATTTTGAAAAATAAAAGCGTGCCAAGTCAACATTTGAGGAAACACAACCCCCATTTTAAAGCAGTATTGGATAGGGGTGATTGGAAAGGTCAAGGGTTAGAGAGGAAAAAGTCTGAGAGGAGAGAAGGGTGGACAATAGGAGAAAGGGAAGGAGAAGGAGATCCAGGGGAAGTAATAGGCAGGTGGGAAGAAGTGAAAGGTCAGAGTGGGGAATAGACCATAAGACCATAAGACAAAGGAGCAGAAGTTGGCCATTCGGCCCATCGAGTCTGCTCCACCATTTTAACACGAGCTGATCCATTCTCCCATTTAGTCCCACTCCCCTGCCTTCTCACCATAACCTTTGATGCCCTGGCTACTCAGATACCTATCAATCTCTGCCTTAAATACACCCAATGACTTGGCCTCCACTGCTGCCTGTGGCAACAAATTCCATAGATTCACCACCCTCTGACTAAAAAAATTTCTTCGCATCTCTGTTTTGAATGGGCGCCCTTCAATCCTTAAGTCATGCCCTCTCGTACTAGACTCCCCCATCATGGAAAACAACTTTGCCACATCCGCTCTGTCCATGCCTTTCAACATTTGAAATGTTTCTATGAGGTCTCCCCTCATTCTTCTAAACTCCAAGGAATACGGTCCAAGAGCGGACAAGCTACTCACCCACTTACCTCACCAAACAGAAGAACTTTTTACACCATTAGCTCATACTGTTAGCTGTGAGAGCCCTGCTGTTCCTGTCTGTCCAGGCCAATTCACGAAAGGGAGGGGGGAGAAAAAAGAGTTGGTGCTTTGCTCTCGCCTCTTCCCGTTTACCTCCGAAGCCCGTTGAAGCCAAAGCCCTACACTCTGCTACCACTCACTCCGCTGCCTGCTCCGACCGCAGTAGACAGGGATAGAGGAAGGGGGCTAAATTTTTTTACTGGAAGGAAAAATCGATATTCACGCCATCAGGTTGGAGGCTACCCAGACAGAATATAAGGTATTACTTTTCCACCCTGAGGGTGTTGGGCCACGGGGAAGTCACGCTGTGGTGGATGGTGCAGAGGTGCTCAACCAACCAGTCCCCCAATTTACGCCAGGTCTCACCAACATCGAGGAGGCTGAATCAGGAGCATCGGATGCAGTATATGACACCAGCAAATTTGCGTGTGAGGTGTTGCCTCAAACTGGAAGAACAACTCAGGGCCCTGAATGGAGTTGAGGGAGGAGGGGTATGGTCAGGTGTAGCACTTAGGCCACTTGCAGGGATAAGGGCTTGGAGGGAGATTAATAGGGAGGAACAAGTGGTCAACGGAATTGTGGAGGGAGCAATCCCTACGGAAAATAGAGGGTGGGGGAGGTAAAGATATGTCTAGTGGTAGGATTTTCCTTCCCCTACCTTTCTATTCTGGCATCCTCTCTCTTCCTTTTCCGTCCTGAAGAAGGGTCTCAGCTTGAAACATTGACTATTATTCATTTCCATAGATGCTGCCTGATCTGCTGACTGCCTCCAGCATTTTATGTGAAGTACTAGTTACCTGAAAGTGTAATTAATGTAAAATATATTGATACTTCAGAGTCTGTTTATCAGATTTACACCTCCACAGGAAAATATAAACACAAGAGATTCTGCAGTTGCTAGAAATCCAGAGGAATTCTGCTTTGCTTGAGAGTTGCTAGTTTTTTTTAAAGATATTAACAAGTGGTTTACTGCAGTTTAATTGCTGTGTTATTAAATGCATGTTCTTTTGACAAAAATCATCACCGGTTTTCAAACTGAATCCAACACGTTCATTTGTAATCTTAAAAACACTAATAAATCTATTTGAGTTTAGAATCATAAAAGACCTGTTACAATTTTTGTGAGATTTTGTTAACATTAATTCCTAAAAACTAACTCAAGTATGAAATCAAATATGCAGAAATTTAGGCAGATATTTAACCACAGCTGATTTTATTAACTCTAAATGAATTGATTTAATTATAACACCACCAGTATGAATGAAGCTCATGTGGAGTGGTATCAGGGAAAAAAATACCTTGCATTTAGGATTCTTTTAATCATTTCAGATTGTTAAAATTTCATCATTGCTGTTATTTCATTTAAAGGTATAGTGTGGAACTGGCCCTTCTGGTCCAACCAGCTGTACCGCTCGGCAACCCATCTCTTTCACCCTCGTCTAATCACAGAACCATTTACAATGACCAATTAGCCTACCAGCCAGTATGTCTTTGGTAAGTGAGAGGAAACCAGAGCATCTGGGGAAGCCACACTGTCATAGGGAGGACACAGAAACTCCTTAACATAGAACATAGAATAGTACAGCACATTACAGGCCCTTCGACCCACAGTGTTGAGCCCACCCTCAAACCCTGCCTCCCATATAACCCCCCACCTTAAATTCCTTCATATACCTGTCTAGTAGTCTCTTAAATTTCATGAGTGTATCTGCCTCCACCACTGACTCATTCCATGCACCAACCACTCTCTGAGTAAAAAACCTTCCTCTAATATCCCCCTAGAACTTCCCACCCCTTACCTTAAAGCCATGTCCTCTTGTATTGAGCAGTGGTGCCCTGGGGAAGAGGCTCTGGCTGTCCACTCTATCTATTTCTCTTAATATCTTGTATACCTCTATCACGTCTCCTCTCATCCTCCTTCTCTCCAAAGAGTAAAGCCCTAGCTCCCTTAATCTCTGATCATAATGCATACTCTCTAAACCAGGCAGCATCCTGGTAAATCTCCACTGTACCCTTTTCAACGCTTCCACATTAAAGGTGGAGCTTGAGTTGAATTCTGAACTCTGACACACTGAGCTGTCATGGCATTGTGAATTTACTCATAAGGTCCTCAAACAAAATGAGAATTGTTAAGTAATCTGTTTTACGAATGTCATGGAGTCATAAAGCAATTGAGCATGCTTGGAGGCCTTTCGACTCAACCACTCCATACCAGCCACAGCGCCCATCCAGCTAGTCCCAATTTCTTTCATTTGGCCCATGACCCTCCAAGCCCATCCTCCATGTACTCCTAGTTTTGGATTCCTCTACCATGGGACTGTTACCATTCACCTTATCTATGCCTCTTGTAATTTTAAATGTTTCTATAAGCCTGTCCCTCACTCTCACATGTTCCGAGGAATAAAAGCCTAACCTGTCTAACATTTCCCCATCTAGTCCTGGTAATGTTGTGTATTTAATATATCAGAAATATTTGAGTAATATTGTAAATATGTTGTTTGATTTAGCATTCTTTGTTGTTTAAATAATTCATTATGTTTATACATATGTATCAATGCATACATCATCATACCACTATATCATATATGCACGCCTTGCTTAAAGTAAAAATAAAGTTAGATTCACATTCCGGACTCCCTTGTTTTCCCTTCAATTAGTTTTATGTTTTGGAGTTACGAAACAGAAATGAGGCAACAAGAAAGTCTTGGACGAACCTAAGATAACTACCTACCTGTTGAAGTGCAGCAAGACATTTGTGTTTAAAAAAAAAACTGCAGTGAGAAACAGACAAGTGAACACGTGGAACGTGTGCTTCTTCGGTTAAAAAAAAGACAGAACACAGAAAATTCAAAGGTTCATAAACAGTGAGTTCCAGGTGATAATAATCAGAAAAAAGGAAGAAATTGCTGGCCACATCAGAAAGGTGAGCATGTTTGATTGCTCAAAGGACATCTGGTTCATGTTTACTGAGCTAATTAAGCAGCATTTTTAAGCAAATGAAATAGCCATTGAGAAGCTAGTGCCAATTTTGCTGGGTGCATTGGGTTGAAAGGCATAGAGACTTAACTTCTCGAAACAAACCAGCCAAAATTATCTTTGTTGATGTCGTGAAGTAACGCAGGAATATTTTGATCTGAAACCATTGTTTCATAAGCAAAACCAAAAGGAAGGGGAGCCCATTTCAGCACACATGGCTGAATTGAAGAAGTTGTCTGAGCATTGTCTGTTCAATGATAGGCTTAATGACACACTGAGAGATTGTTTAGCTGTGGAATCTTACAAAAAAAACATTCAAATTCAGCTCCTAACTGAAGCACAACTTACATTTTAAAAGAGCAGTCGAAGTAGCTGTATCAATGGAAACAGTAGACAGAGATACAACTGAGTTGTAGTCAGGAACGAAAGTGACTGTAAACAAAATGGCAGCGTCTAGGTGCAGTCCTGCCTGGCTAAACAAATTGTGTTACCATTGTGGCAGGGGCTCACATACACTAGTCCATTCAAGCTTTAAAGGTGAAACTTGCAGAAAATACAGCAAGGTAGGACACATACAAAGAGCACGTCAGGAAGACAAAAATAAATGGACTGAACAGGGAAGAACAAAAAATTGCTCTTGCAGTTAAGTTGCAGTTTCAAAAAGCACCAGACTGCATACTGTTGAGGAAAAATCTGGTAGTGATGAGAGTGACAAAAGTCTGGTTAACCTTAAGATTTATAATGTGAAAACTAAAGTGAGACATGCAATATGGCTTATGCCAGCAGTGAACAGCAAATTCATTAAAATGAATTTGGACGCTGGCTCACGTGTTTCAGTTTCTCCACAAAATGAGTTTGTACAGCACTTCAAAGACATTAAACTGAAGCCTACAGATATCCAACTAATAAACTATACTGGAGAAAGGATAACACCTGTGTGAATGGCATTTGTAACATGAAATACAGCAACCAACAAGGCACATTGAGCTTGTATGTGGTAAAAACAGGAGTGCCAGCATTGTGGGGATGTGAATGGCTCAGGCAACTACAACTTGATTGGAGATCCTTCCACAAATTGTATGGCACATCCTCTGTAAAAGAGTCAACTGAAAGCGATTCAAGAAAGGTACTGGATGATGCCATAACTGTCTGCATGCTTAACACATGAACTGTTGCCCAGCAGAGGGCAAACAGGTGTTGGTGCCAACCAGTCTTCCTCTGGTTGGAAATCATATTGTACCAAGGAAGGACCATGGAAATAATGAAAACATAGTTTTCATAGGCAACATATCTGAGCAGCTTCTGATAAGTTAATCAGGCTGTTACTTGTGAAATGTAGTTTGGTTTTAAGCTGGAAGAGAGTTCATTAGCAGCAGACAAATGGATTTGTGTGTTACGTAACCGGCAACAATGAATATCAATCGAGTCAGATTATATATATGGAGTGTCAGGGAGGGGTAGCACCTCTGGTGGGGGAACATATCGCGTCCTTTTCAGGGCGGTTAGTCCACCTTTGGTTCCCACCTGGCACTCAGCTCTCACCTGTGGCTCCCCGTAGTTGTTTGCATGTGACAGCGGCCACACCCCGGGCAACGGCTTCGACAAGCCGGCTAAACCAGGTGAGGGTAGCCAACGGGTCTCAAACCCTCGGTGAGATAGGGAGTTGTCTATCCCAGCATGTGAAGACAGACTCCGGCGGATTGAGCAGACGAGACAAATGGAAGGTCCAACGGTCAAGAAGGTGGTCTCTGCAAGCGTCGTGGAATGTGTAGAGCAGGACAAGACACAGAAGACGTCCTGGTCATCCACTGCGCCTAGTCCCATCTCCAGCCGTCTAGACTCTGTCTTGCCACTGGACCCAGATGGGAATTGAGAAGAGAGAGTGAGGCTGACGCTGCGCAACTCTCCCTCACTTAAATCCAAATCACGCGCTAGTCTCGACACCATCATTATGGTGTCGAGGTCCTCATCGACATCAACAATGGACGAACAACATATAAAAACAAGCAAACATTTATTAAACATGGATAAACAATCAAAAACAAACGAAAACCTTAACCGGAGGTTAACCGCTATGCGGCTGTTCCACAAATCGTCACTCGGTACTGGTTCTTAAAGCGATAAATGCGAAAACAGTTTTTAAAGCAGTAAAGTCAAATACAGTTCTTAAAATGGTAAATTCGAAAATCCAACAGATTTATGCATTCAATTGGGAGAGACTTCTCTGGAGAAGGATTTCTTCATAGACGCGACTTTCCTGTTGGTTCTGTCCAAAGGATTCACGATGAAGGAAATAAACGGCTTAAAACAACTGACCTTAATTTCTTCTAGAGAGCAAATCCTGCATGAACTACCTTACTCTTTCTTCGATGCAGGTCACTACTTCTTCAACGAAGACTCAAGAAGGTCGATCCTTAATTAAACTGCGGAACATTCCCAACTTCACTTAATCCTTCATATCCTGTATTTCGATAAGGTCTTCACTCTCCAGTACTACTGGAAAAAGGTACATCAACAAATCCAGCAAAAGTTGCCAGTCCAGCACTATTGTACCTTGCAACAGAACGTAACACTCCATTTTAAAAATGAACTTGCGTCATAAAAACAAATATGCAACGGAAACGGAGACACAGATGAATGTTCTAGCTGGAAAACTAAAAACTAAAAGCTAACTGCATCATCAGAGGTCTTCCCTTTTATACCCGTGGTGCACATGTCATCACGTGAGCTCACATTGGTGGGAAAATTACATCAGGTGACCTCCAAAAGACCATTACATCATTCTCACAAGGAAGTCGCAAAATCTCCTTGAGGTATGTAACATGTGATTCATTAGCAGAGCGGCCATTGTGTGAGTGGACCAGTGTAGGAGTAGGAACTTGAGGCTTTGGCTCAAAAAGCTTTGGCAAGGAGGCACAGGTAAGTAGCACGCAAGGCTTTTGTAGTGGTTGAATAAAAAGTCACTAGACTATAGCTAATTAAATAAAGGAGATGATGCAGGATCAGGTGATGTGCTGTAGCTGCATGATGTGGGAGCTGGTGGACCCCACTGTGGTTCCTGGTGACCACATCTGCAGCAAGTGTTGGCTGCTCGAGGGACTCAGGCTCAACGCTGATGACCTGGAATCTGAGCTTCAAATCTGATGTGGCACATCAGGGAGGGGGAGAGTTACCTGGAGTCTCTGTTTCAGGAGGCGGTCATACCCATTAGATTAGATGCCTCAAATTCGGTCTGTGGTCAGGGACAAGAGGGTGTGACTGTGGGTGAGGCGGGTAGTGGGATCCAAGAGACAGTGCTGGAGGAGCCTCAGCCCTTGAGCTGGTCCAACAGGTCTGAGATCTTTGCTCCCTGTGTGGATGAGAGTGGGGGCTGTAGGAAGGATGAGCACCATAGTTCAGGGAGACATTCAAGAGTGGGGAGAGAAGAGAAATGTAGTGATAACTGGGGATAGTATAGGCAGGGGAATAGGCAGAGTTTGCTGTCATGAGGGTAGAGTTCCCTGAAAGCTGTGTTACCTGTCTGGTGCCCAGGTTCAGGACATCTTATCTGACCTGCAGAGGAATTTGCAGTGGAAGTGGAAAGATCCAGTTGTCGTGATCCATGTGTGCACCAATGACATTGGTAGAATGAGGAAAGAGGTTCTGCTGAGGGAATTTGAGCAGTTAGGGACTGGGTTAAAAAGCAGAACCAAAAAGGTGGTAATCTCTGGATTACTACCTGAGCCGCAAGCCAACTGGCATAGGGTCAAGAAGATTAGAGTTAAATGCTTGGCTCAGGGATTGGTGTGGGAGAAGTGGGTTTGAATTCATAGAAACATAGAAACATAGAAAATAGGTGCAGGAGTAGGCCATTCGGCCCTTCGAGCCTGCACCGCCATTTATTATGATCATGGCTGATCATCCAACTCAGAACCCAGCCTTCCCTCCATACCCCCTGACCCCTGTAGCCACAAGGGCCATATCTAACTTCCTTTTAAACATAGCTAATGAACTGGCCTCAACAGTTTGCTGTGGCAGAGAATTCCACAGATTCACCACTCTCTGTGTGAAGAAGTTTTTCCTAACCTCGGTCCTAAAAGGCTTCCCCTCTATCCTCAAACTGTGACCCCTCGTTCTAGACCTCCCCAACATCGGGAACAATCTTCCTGCATCTAGCCTGTCCAATCCCTTTAGGATCTTATACGTTTCAATCAGATCCCCCCTCAATCTTCTAAATTCCAACGAGTACAAGCCCAGTTCATCCAGTCTTTCTTCATATGAAAGACCTGCCATCCCAGGAATCAATCTGGTGAACCTTCTTTGTACTCCCTCTATGGCAAAGATGTCTTTCCTCAGATTAGGGGACCAAAACTGCACACAATACTCCAGGTGTGGTCTCACCAAGGCCTTGTACAACTGCAGTAGTACCTCCCTGCTCCTGTACTCGAATCCTCTCGCTATAAATGCCAGCATACCGTTCGCCTTTTTCACCGCCTGCTGTACCTGCATGCCCACTTTCAATGACTGGTGTATAATGACACCCAGGTCTCGTTGCACCTCCCCTTTTCCTAATCGGCCACCATTCAGATAATAATCTGTTTTCCTATTTTTGCCACCAAAGTGGATAACTTCACATTTATCCACATTAAATTGCATCTGCCATGAGTTTGCCCACTCACCCAACCTATCCAAGTCACCCTGCATCCTCTTCATGGGAAATTGGCACCAGTATTGGGGAAGGAGGGAGCTGTATCAATGGTACAGGCTTCACATGAAGCGTGATGGGACCTGGATCCCAGCGAATCTCATAGCTAGGGCTGTGGATAGGTCTTTAAACTGAATAGTATGGGGGTGGCTTCAACAGAATGGAGAAGTAAAGTAAAAAAGAAAAGTGTGGATAAAGATAAAGAAAAGGCAAAAGATAAAAAGAAAAGTAAGAGTGGAGTAAAGAAAAGTCAAGTGTAGAAGAGTAAGATTACAAGATTTTAAAAGCACAATGCATGAAAGGGCACTTTATTTGCATGCCCATAGTATTCGAAATAGGTCAGTAAACTTGTGGCACAAATCAGTACAAAGGAGTATGATTTAGTGGCCATTACAGAACCATGGATGTAGGGTGGAGAGGATTGGGAATTAAATATCCAAGGATATCAAGTAACATGGAAAGATGGGCAGGAAGGTAAGGGGTGGGGTAGCGCTCATAATTAAAGATGAGATCAGGGTGATAGTGAAAGACAGTAAAAGATCTAAGGAGCAAAATATTGACTCCATCTGGGTAGAGATCAGGAATAGTAAGGGGGAAAAAAATCACTGATGGGAGTTGTTTTTTGGCCTCCGAATAATAACATTACAGTGGCACAGACAATTAACAGAGTAATATCTGAGGCATATAAGAATGGAACAGCAGTTATCGTGGGGGACTTTAAGTTGCACATAGATTAGGTGAATCAAGTTGGTTGACGCAGTCTTGAGGAGGACTTTATAGAATGCAACCGTGATGGCTTTCTTGAACAGCATGTTACTGAACCTACACGGGAACGTGTTATCTTAGACCTGGTCCTGTGCAATGAGACAGGTAAAATTAGTGATCTTGTAGTTAGGAAAGAGTGATCGCAGTATAATTGAGTTTCTCAGACAAATGGAGGGAGCGATAGTTCAAGCTAAAAACAGTGTATTATGCCTAAACAATGAAGACCACAATGGGATGAGGGAGGATTTGGCTAGTGTAGACTAGGAACACAGGCTATATGGTGGGATGGTTGAGGAACAGCGGAAGACTTTTACAGAGATTTTTCATGGTACTCTACAGAAGTATATTCCAGTTAAAAACAAGGACAGTAAGGGTGGGGAGAGCCACCCTTGGATTACTAAGGAAATAATAGAAGGCACCAAACTAAAAGCTCGTGCATACAGAATTGCCAAGGGTAGTGGAAAACTGGAAGGTTGGGAAAACTTTAAAAAGCAGTGAAGAATCACTAGGTGAGCAATAAAGAAAGGGCAGATAGATTATGAAAATAAACCAGCACAGAATATAAAATTGGATAGTAAAAGTTTTTATAATTATATAAGGCAGAAAAGGGTAGCTAAAGTGAACATAGGTCCCTCGGAGGACAAGAAGGATAAATTGATTTTGAGTAATGAGGAGATGGTAGATGCTTTGAATGACTACTTGTGTCGGTCTTCACGGTGGTGGACATATCTAACATGCCAAAGAGAGATGTTATGGATGCGATAGGAGCTGAGGACCTCAATACAATAGCTAACACTAAAGAGGTAGTGCTGAGAAAACTTGTGGTCCTGAAGATAGATAAGTCCCCTGGTCCTGGTAGAATGTATCCCTGGGTACTGAAAGAAATGGCAGAAGTTATAGTAGAGGCTTTGGTGATAATTTACCAAAATTCTCTGGACTTTGGGCAGATCCCTGTGGATTGGAAGACAGCCATGTCACACCACTGTTCAAAAAAGGATGTAGGCAAAAGGCAGGTATCTTTAGGCCAGTTAGTTTAACATCTGTAGCTGGGAAAATGCTTGAAGCTGTTATTAAAGAAGAAATAGCGAAGAATCAGAAAAGAAATGGATCCATCAGGCAGACGCAGCATGGATTCAGTAAATACAAATCCAGTTGGTCGAACTGACTGGAGTTTTTTTGAGGATATAACAAGTGCAATGGATAGAGGGGAACAGATGGACGTTATTTCCTTGGATTTCCAGAAGGCTTTCAATAAGGTGCCGCATAAAAGACATATCCATAAGATAAGGATGCATAGATTTGGGGGTGATGTATTAGCATGGATAGATAGAGGATTGGTTAACTAATATAAAGCAGGGAGCTGGGATACATGTGTATTACTCTGGTTGACAATCAGCGTTGAGTGGTGTGTCGCAGGGGTCAGTGCTGGGCCAGCAACTGTTCACTGTTCACGATACACTTTAACGATATGAAAGAGGTCACTGAGTGTAAAGTATCTAAGTTTGCTGATGATATTAAATTAAGTGGAAAAGCAAATTGTACAGAAAATACGGAGAGCTTACAGAGAGATATAGATAGGTTAAGTGAATGGGTAAGTGGGCAAGAGTGGGCGGATGGAATACAATGTTGGTAAATGTGAGGTCATCCACTTTAGAAGGAAAAGTCAAAGAGCTGATTATTATTTAACTGGTAAAAACTGCAGCATGCTGTTGTGCAGAAGGACTTGGGAGTGCTTGTGAAAGAATCACAAAAGGTTAGTTTGCAGGTGCAGCAGGCTATCAAGAAGGCAAATAAAATGTTGACCTTCATTGCTAGAGAGATTGAATTTTAGAGCAGGGAGGTTATGCTGCAACTATACAAGGTACTGGTGAGGGCATACCTGGAGTACTGCATGCAGTTCTGGTCTCCTTAATTAAGGACTGGCCTTGGAAGTGGTGCCGAGGAGGTTCACCAAGTTGATTCCAGAGATGAGGGGGTTAGACTAAGAAGAGATTGAGTTGCTTGGGACTGTACTCATTGGAATTCAACAGAAATGCGAAGAAATTTTTTTAGCCAGAGGGTGGTGAATCTATGGAATTTGTTGCCACGGGCAGCAGTGGAGGCCAAGTCATTGGGTGTATTTAAGGCAGAGATTGATAGGTATCTGAGTAGCCAGGGCATCAAAGGTTATGGTGAGAAGGAGGGGGAGTGGGACTAAATAGGAGAATGATAAACTGGCGGAGCAGACTCGATGAGCCGAATGGCCAACTTCTGCTCCTTTGTCTTATGGTCTTATGATGTTATGGAATAAGAGGAGATCCTATAGAAACATGTAAAATTATGAAAAAGGATAGATAAGATAGAGGCAGGAAAGTTGTTTCCACTAGTAGGTGAGACTAGAACTAGGGGACATAGCCTCAGATTCAGGAGAGTAGATTTAGGATGGAGATGAGGAGGAATTGCTTTTCCCAAAGGGTGGTAAATCTGTGTAATTCTTTGCCCAAAGAAGCAGTGGAGGCTAGCTCTGTAAGAATATTTAAGACAAGGTTGGATAGATTTTTGCATAGTAGGGGAATTAAGGGTTATGGGGAAAAGGCAGCAAGGTGGAGATGAGTCCATGGTCAGATCAGCCATGATCTTATTGAATGACAGAGCGGGCTCGACGGGCCAGTTGGCCGACTCCTGCTCCTATTTCTTACGTTCTTATGTTCAAGGTGCTTCAGGAAAGCTGCAAACATTCAGCTGTTGTGAGTATAAAGAACTAGAATATACACTGCATGCATTAAGGTTATTGCATGAACTTCAAGTGGGAGACAAATAGTTGCTTGTAAAAGTAGATGCAAAGACCAAAACCCAGCTGTACGAATGGAAGACCAAAAAGTAAGGAATAAACGGTGGTATGAAAACAAAGATGATGAGGAAACCAAGAGGAGAGGTCAGATCGTAAAGTGAGCAATCAAAAAATTAATCAGAGAATACTCCAGTGTACTAAATGCATTTTCCCAAGATCAAGATGCACATCCTAGAAAGAGGATTGTGAGAAAAAAAAGAGACGGATGGCATAAGTGCAATGGAAATGGAAGAGGATAAAGGAGACCTAATTTCTTGAAAAATTAGCAAATTCAGAGATATTCACAAGGTCTAGAAGAAAAAGGAAGGTGAGAAATAGAAAGACAAATAGTTGAAAAGGAGAAGCAAGGTATCCAGAGCTGCCAGAACCGTTTTCTGCAGTTACAGAGTCAAATCCTACAATCACCATGGAGGAGGCTGCAGAATCCGAGATTGTTTCACAGCCACAAACCCCACCCGCCAAGCAGAGTGACCCCATCCCCGTTGTCAAGGAAAGACGTTATCCCACAACAGTAAGAAAGCTTCCACAGTGATTCAAACTTTAGGCCTGAATGGGACAATTTAAAAACTCACTATGCTGTGGATGTCTATATCATAGTTGTATTATATAGTATAATGTATATGTTAAGATGCATTCTATATTGAGTTGGAGTTAAGCAGGGAGGATTGCTGTGTATTTAATATTTCAATAATATTTGAGTAATATTGTATATATATATTGCTTGATTTAGAATTCTTTGTTGTTTACACAATTCATTCTGGTTATATGTACCAAGTACAAGAATAGCATACAGTGCCTATAAAAAGTATTCACCCCCCTGGAAGTTTTCACGTTTTATTTTTTATAACATTGAATCACAGTGGATTTAATTTGGCCTTTTTTTGACATTGATCAACAGAAAAAGACTCATTGAGTCAAAGTGGAAACAGATCTCCACAAAGTGATCTAAATTAATTACAAATATAAAACACAAAATAATTGATTGTATAAGTACTCACTCCCTTTCGAGTCATTATTTAGTAGATGCACCTTTGACAGCAATTACAGCTTTGAGTCTGTGTGGATAGGACTCTATTAGCTTTGCAAATCTGGACACTGCAACGTTTTCCCATTCTTCTTTACAAAACTGCTCAACTGCTGCCAGATCGCATGGGGATCATGACTGAACAGCCCTTTTCAAGTCCAGCCACAAATCCTCAATTGGATTGAGGGCTGGACTCTGACTTGGCCACTCCAGGACATGAACTTTGTTGTTTTTAAACTATTCCTGTGTGGCTTTGGCTTTATGCTTGGGGTCACTGCCACTGTTCTCACTCTGAAGAATTTGGATCCAATGCAGAATTATAAAAGTTCAAATCAAGCCCTGCACTCTGGAATATCCCAGGTCTGCTCTGTAGTCTGTGCGGAGTCAGCTGATCTCTGTTGGATGGTCCATCAGGTGCAGTATAATGATTGGTGTTAGCTACCCAGGACGAGGCAGTTTGAATTGCCCATCTAGGCAGTATATTTAGTATTACAGTACTTTAAAGTCCAAACTGTGATCTTGAGATGAATATGTATATTTATTTATTCAGTGCGGAATTGACCCGGAGGAAACCCACACGGTTACAGGCAGAACGCACAAACTTCTTACAGACAGCTTTGGGAATTGAACCCTGGTCGTGGATGCTAACCACGAGGTTACCGTGACACTCAATAAATTACATCATGTAGAAATATTGCTAATATTTGATAATCCCAGGTTTTGACAACTATACCTGACAATAGAAGCTGTAAATGGTTTTATTTTATTTTATTTTGAGATATCGTGCAGAACAGGCCCTTCCATCACCACCCAGCAATCCAGTGATGTAACCCTGGCCTAATCACAGGACAATTTACAATGACCAACTAACCCCATGAAGCAGTATATCTTTGGATTGTGGGAGGAAACCAGAGAACCTGGAGGAAACCCATGAGGTCACGGGTAGCAATTATAAACTGTTTACAGGTGGAATTGAGCTATGAACTGCAGAATTCCCTGAGTTGTAATAATGTTGTGCTAATCACTACACTATAGGAATACCTCATGGGATAAAACTCTATAATAAATCTCAAATTTACCTGATAATTTACAAGACATTATAAGAGTGGAATTAGTCATAGATTCAGCATTATTTTATTTTTAATCTTACTAATTTTAAATTAAATTTTAATTGTTAGTGCATTCCAAAAACGATTTTCTTGAACCACTGATCTTGTTCTGGGGAAAACATCTTTTCATTTCATTCCTGATTCACAATATTGCCACTTTTGTAATCATAGATAAAATGACATTATTTTGCACGGTAGTCCCCTCACATAACTTAGTTTGATGCTATCCAAGCTTTTAATTGATTAACTATTGTTTTGTGGGCTGCCCCCATCACATCCGTAGGTCGTATTAATTATTAATACAAACAATGCATTTCACGGAGTAGTTTGATAAATACATGATAACTGCTTCTTTCGGGCTGTTACGGCCGGGGGATGCTAATGGAGATGATGGATAATGGATTCCATAGTCAGGGGAACAGACAGGAGATTCTGTGAGCCTGATAGAGATACCCGCATGGTGTGTTGCCTTCCAGGTGCCAGGATACGGGATGTCTCGGGTCGGGTCCAGAATATTCTGAAGGGAGTGGGCGAGCCAGCTATCTTGGTACATGTTGGTACCATTGACATTGGTAGGAAAAGGGAGGAGGTCCTGAAGAGAGTTTTCCGGGAGTTAGGAGGGAAGTTGAGAAGCAGGGTCTCCAGGGTAGTAATCTCGGGATTGCTACCTGTGCCACGTGCTAGCGAGGACAAGAATAGTAGGATCAAGCAGATGAATGCATGTCTAAGAGACTGGCGCAGGGGGCAGGGCTTCAGATACTTGGATCATTGGGATTTCTTCTGGGAGAAATATGACCTGTTCAAAAAGGATGGGTTACACCTGAACCTGAAGGGGACCAATATCCTGGTGGGAGGGTTTAATAGAGCTGTTAGGGAGGGTATAAACTAATCTGGCAGGGGGATGGGAACTGGAATAATAGAACGGAGGAGGGGGAAAACAGAAATAAATCTAAGATAGTGAGCAGTAAAGATGTCAGGAAGGACAGCAGGTGATGGGGCAAATTTGCAGCCATTGGGATGAGGTGCAGTGCAATCAAAGCAAAAAGGACCAAATACTAGTCTTAAGGTGTTATACTTGAATGCATGCAGCATAAGGAATAAGGTGGATGATCTTGTCGTACAGCTACAGATTGGCAGGTATGATATTGTGGCCATCACTGAGACGTGGCTAAAGGATGCATGTCTCTGGGAGCTGAACGTCCAAGGATACACGGTGTATCGGAAGGATAGGAAGGTAGGCAGAGGGGGTGGCATGGCTTTATTGGTAAGAAATGATACTAAATCATTAAAAAGAGGTGACATAGGATCGGAAGGTACAGAATCTTTATGGGTTGCGCTAAGAAATTGCAGGGGTAAAAGGACCCTGATGGCAGTTATTTATAGGCCTCCAAACAGCTGCAGGGATGTGGACTACAAATTACAACAGGAAATTGAAAAGGCTTGTCAGAAGGGCAGTGTTATGATAATTGCGGGGGGGTTTAACATGCGAATGGATTGGGAAATCAGGTCGGCACTGAATCTCAAGAGAGAAAATTGTAGAATGTCTACAAGATGGCTTTTTAGAAGAGCTCGTTGCTGAGCCCACTAGGGGATCGGCTGTACTGGATTGGGTATTGCGTAATGAAGCAGAGGTGATTAGTGTGATTGAGGTGAAGGAACCCTTAGGAGGCAGTGATCATAACATGATTGAGTTCACTGTGAAATTAGAAAAAGAGAAGCCGAAATCTGATGCGTCGGTATTTCAGTGGAGTAAAGGAAATTACAGTGGCATGAGAGAGGAACTTGCCAAAGTTGACTGGAAAGAGACACTGGCGGGAAGGACGGCAGAGCAGCAGTGGCTGGAGTTTATGCAAGAAGTGAGGAAGATGCAAGACAGATATATTCCAAAAAAGAAGAAATTTTCAAATGGAAAAAGGATGCAACGAGAAGTCAAAGCCAAAGTTAAAACAAAGGAGAGGGCATACAAGGGAGCAAAAATTAGTGGGAAGACAGAGGATTGGGAAGTTTTTAAAAGCTTACAAAAGCAAACGAAGAAAGTCATTAAGAGGGAAAAGATGAACTATGAAAAGAGTGTGCAAATAATATCAAAGAGGATACTAAAAGGTTTTTCAAGTATATAAAGGGTAAAAGATAGGTGATAGTAGGTATAGGACCAATAGAAAATGATGCTGGAGAAATTGTAATGGGAGCTAAGGAGATGGCGCAGGAACTGAACAAGTATTTTGCATCAGTCTTCACTGAGGAAGACATCAGCAGTATACCGGACACTCAAAGGCGTCAGAGAAGAGAAGTGTGCACAGTCACAATTACGACCGAGAAAGTACTCAGGAAGCTGAATAGTCTAAAGGTAGATAAATCTCCTGGACCAGATGGAATGCACCCTTGTGTTATGAAGGAACTAGCTGTAGAGATTGCGGAGGCATTAGCAATGATTTTTCAAAAGTCAATAGATTCTGGCATGGTTCCGGAGGACTGGAAGATTGCAAATGTCACTCCACTATTTAAGAAGGGGGCAAGGAATCAAGAAGGAAATTATAGACCTGTTAGCTTGACATCAGTGGTTGGGAAGTTGTTGGAGTCGATTGTCAAGGATGAGGTTACGGAGTACCTGGAGGCATATGACAAGATAGGCAGAACTCAGCATGGATTCCTTAAAGGAAAATCCTGCCTGACAAACCTATTGCAATTTTTTAAAGAAATCGTGTATTTGGATTTTCAGAAGGCCTTTGACAAGGTGCTGCACATGAGGCTGCTAAACAAGAAAAGAGCCCATGGTCTTACCCAAAACTTACATACATGGATAGAGCATTGGCTGATTGGCAGGAAACAGAGAGTGGGAAATAAAGGGATCCCATTCTGGTTGGCTGCCAGTTACCAGTGGTGTTCCACAGGGGTCCATGTTGGGGCCGCTTCTTCTTACGTTGTACATCAACGATTTGGATTATGGAATAGATGGCTTTGTGGCAAAGTTTGCTGATGATATAAAGATAGGTGGAGGGGCTGGTAGTGCTGAGGAAACACAGAGTCTGCAGAGAGACTTGGATAGATTGGAAGAATGGGCAAAGAAGTGGCAAATGAAATACAATGTTGGAAAGTGTATGGTTATGCACTTTTGTAGAAGAAATAAATGGGCAGACTATTTCTTCTGACCGAGGCAGAAGCAGAAATAGATGGAAGTTACAGGGAGATAGTCACCCCTAAGAGTCAGGAGACAGGTAGCTGGGTGACTGTCAGGAGAGGGAAGGGGAATAGACAGAATGAGCAGAGCACCCGTGTGGCCATTCCCACCAATAATAAGTACATCATTTTGGATACTGTTGGTGGGGACGACCTACCAGGGACAAGTTGCTGTGGTTGCATCTCTGGCACCGAAATGGGACCCTCAGCTCAGAAGGGAAGGAGGGAAAAGAGGAGAGCAGTAGTGATAGGGGATTCGATAGTTAGGGGGACAGATTAGAGGTTCTGTGGGAGAGATCGAGAATCCCGGCTGGTCTGTTGCCTCCCTGGTGCCAGGGTCCGCGATATCTCCGATTGAGTTCTCAGTATTCTCAAGAGGGAGGGTGAGCAGCCGGATGTCGTGGTCCATGTATGGACCAATGACATGGGTAGGAAGAGTGAGGAGGTCCTGAAGGGTGAGTTTAGGGAGTTAGGCACCAAGTTAAAGGACAGGACCTCCAGGATAGCAATCTCAGGATTGCTACCAGTGCCACGTGCAAGCGGGTTCAGAAATAGTAAGATAGCGCAGATCAACACGTGGCTGAAGACATGGTGCAGGAGGGAGGACTTTAGATTTATGATAATTGGGCAGTTTTCCAGGGAAGGTGGGACCTGTTCCGGTGGGACTGTTTATATCTGAACTGGAAGGGGACAAATATTCTTGCAGGTAGGTTTGCTAGAGAGACTCCGGTGGATTTAAATTAGATACAAGGGGGGAGGGGATCAGTGCGTAGGAACAGATGTAGGGGAGAAGGAAGATAAAGAAAATAGTAAGGTTGTGTTATGTAACCGGCAACAATGAATATTAATCGGGACAGGTTATATAAAAACAACCAAACATTTATTAAACACGTATAAGGAAAAAAAAACAAAGGAAAACTTTAACCGGAGGTTAACAGGTACGCAGCTGTTCACCAATTCGCCACTCGGCTCTGGTTCTTAAAGCATTAAATGCGAAAACATTTCTTAAAGCGATACAGTCAGATACAGTTCTTAAAGCGATAACTTTGAAAGTCCAACAGTTTTATGCGTTCAATTGGGAGAGACTTCTCTCGAGAAGGATTTCTTCACAGATGCAACTTTACTGCTGGTTCTGTCCGCAGGATTCCCGATGCTGAAACTAAACAGTTTAAATCAACTAACTTTAAATTCCTTTAGAGAGAGAACACCTTTTTGCATCAACTCATTGCCCTATTGCAAGAGTTATCTCAGTGCAGGTTCTCTTCAACGAAGACTCAATAAGGTCGATTCTTTATTAAACTGCCAAACGATGCCGACTTCTCTCGATCCTTCACTTCAATGAATTCTTCACTCTCCCTTCAAAACTGTCGGAATTGAGTAAATTGGCACTTCCAGCCACAAATTTCCAGTTCAATAATACAATATCTTGTAAGAGAACGCGCCTTCCATTTTAAAAATGAAACTGCGTCACAAAAACAAACACGCAACAGAAACGAGGGTGCAACACGTTCTACCTGGAAATCTACAAACTCAAAAAACCAACTGCATCACCTGCATCCACCCTTATTTAGTCACGGGGCACATGTCATCACGTGACCTCACATCGGCGGGAAAATCACATCAGGTGACCTCCAAAAGACCATTACACCATTCTCACAAGAAAAACAGATCTCCTTGAGCATGTAACAGTTGTTTGCACCATTAGTGATAAACAGAGAGTAAGAGGTGGAAAGTTTCTTAAATGCATTTATTTTAATGCTAGGAGCATTATAAGAAAGGTGGATGAGCTTAAAGCATGGATTGATACCTGGAAGTATGATGTGGTAGCTATTAGTGAAACATGGTTACAGGAGGGTGGATTAGCAACTAAATATTCCTGGATTTAGTTGCTTCAGGTGTGATAGAATCAGAGGGACAAGAGAGGGAGGGGTTGCATTGCTTGTCAGAGAAAATATTACAGCGGTGCTCTGGCAGAATAGATTAGAGGGCTCGTCTAGGGAGCTATTTGGGTGGAATTGAGGAATGGGAAAGGTGTAGTAAATCTCATGGGAGTGTATTATAGACCACCAAATGGGGAGCGAGAATTGGAGGAGCAAATTTGTAAGGAGATAGCAGATATTTGTAGTAAGCACAAGGTTGTGATTGTGGGAGATTTTAATTTTCCACACATAGACTGGGAAGCCCATACTGTAAAAGAGCTGGATAGTTTGGAGTTTGTAAAATGTGTGCAGGATAGTTTTTTGCAGCAATACATAGAGGTGCCAACTAGAGAAGGGGCAGTGTTGGATCTCCTGTTAAGGAATGAGATAGGTCAGGTGACGGAGATTTGTGTTGGGGAGCACTTCGGGTCCAGTGATCACAATGCTATAAGTTTCAATATAATTATGGAGAAGGATAGATCTGGATCCAAGGTTGAGATTCTTGATTACAGAAAGGCTAACTTTGAGGAGATATGAAAGGATTTAGAAGGAGTGGGTTGGGACAAATTGTTTTATGGGAAGAAATTAATAGAGAAATTGAGGTCATTTAAAGGTGAAATTTTGAGGGTACAAAATCTTTATGTTCCTGTTAGGTTGAAAGGAAATATTAAAAGTTTGAGAGAGCCATGGTTTTCAAGGGATGTTGGAAACTTGGTTCGGAAAAAGAGAGATATCTACAATAAATATAGGCAGCATGGAGCAAATGAGGTGCTCGAGGAAAAAAAAGAATGTAAAAAGAATCTTAAGAAAGAAATTAGAAAAGCTAAAAGAAGATATGAGGTTGCTTTGGCAAGAAAGGTGAAAATAAATCCCAAGGGTTTCTACAGTTGTATTAATAGCAAAAGGATAGTGAGGGATAAAATTGGTCCCTTAGAGAATCAGAGTGGACAGCTATGTGTGGAGCCAAAAGAGATGGGGGAGATTCTGAACAATTTCTTTTCTTCTGTATTCACTAAGGAGAAGGATATTGAATTGTGTAAGATAAGGGAAACAGGTAGGGAAGTTATGGAAACTATGATGATTAAAGAAAATGAAGTACCGGCGGTTTTGAGGAATATAAAAGTGGATAAGTCTCCGGGTCCGGACACAATATTCCCTAAGACCTTGAGGGAAGTTAGTGTGGAAATAGCAGGGGCTCTGACAGAAATATTTCAAATGTCATTAGAAACGGGGATGCTGCTTTGGCCTTTATAAATCAGAGCATTGAGTATAGGAGTTGGGATGTAATGTTGAAATTGTACAAGGCATTAGTGAGGCCAAATTTAGAGTATTGTGTACAGTTTTGGTCACCAAATTAAAGGAAAGATGCCAACAAAGTAGAGAGAGTACAGAGAAGGTTTACTAGAATGTTACCTGGGTTTCATCACCTAAGTTACAGAGAAAGGTTGAACAAGTTGGATCTTTATTCTTTGGAACGTAGAAGGTTGAGGGGGGACTTTATAGTGGTATTTAAAAATATGAGGGGGATAGACAGAGTTGACATGGATAGGCTTTTTCCATTGAGAATGGGGGAGATTTAAACAAGAGGACATGAGTGGAGAGTTAAAGGGCAAAAGTTTAGGGGTAACATGAGGGGGAACTTCTTTACTCAGAGAGTGGTGGCTGTGTGGAACGAGCTTCCAGCAGAAGTGGTTGAGGCAGGTTCGATGTTGTCATTTAAAGTTAAATTGGATAGATATATGGACAGGAAAAGGAATGGAGGGTTATGGGCTGAGTGCAGGTCAGTGCGACTAGGTGAGAGTTAGAGTTCGGCACGGACTAGAAGGGCCGAGATGGCCTGTTTCTGTGCTGTAATTGTTATATGGTTATATGGTTATTGGGGTGTATGGGGTGTCAGGGAGGGGTAGCACCTCTGGTGGGGGAACATGTCGCGTCCTTTTTAGGGCGGTTAGTCCACCTTTGGTCTCCACCTGGCACTCAGCTCTCACCTGTGGCTCCCCGTAGTTGTTTGCATCTGACAGCGGCCACACCCCGGGCAACGGCTTCGACAAGCCGGCTAAACCAGGTGAGGGTAGCCGACGGGTCTCAAACCCTCGGTGAGATAGGGAGTTGTCTATCCCAGCATGTGAAGACAGACTCCAGCGGATTGAGCGGACGAGACCAATGGAAGGTCCAACGGTCAAGGCGGCGGTCTCTGCAAGCGTCGTGGAAGGTGTAGAGCAGGACAAGACACAGAAGACGACCTGGTCATCCACTGCGCTTAGTCCCATCTCCAACCGTCTAGACTCTGTCTTTCTACTGGATCCAGATGGGAATTGGGAAGAGAGAGTGAGGCTGATGCTGCGCAACTCTCCCTCACTTAAATCCAAATCACGTGCTAGTCTCGACACCATCATAATGGTGTCGAGGTCCTCATCGACGTCAACGATGGATGAACAACAACATATGGTTATTATTTAAATAGGGAGAGAATTCAAAGTTCTGAGGTGCAATGGGACTTGGGAGTCCTCGTGCAGGATACCCTTAAGGTTAACCTCCAGGTTGAGTCGGTGGTGAAGAAGGGGAATGCAATGTTGGCATTCATTTCTAGAGGAATAGAGTATGGGAGCAGGAATGTGATGTTGAGGCTCTATAAGGCACTGGTAAGACCTCACTTGGAGTACTTTGTGTAGTTCTGGGCTCCTTATTTAAGAAAGGATGTGCTGATGTCGGAGAGGGTACAGAGAAGATTCACTAGAATGATTCCTGGAATGAGAGGGTTAACATATGAGGAACGTTTGACCGCTCTTGGATTGTACTCCTTCGAGTTTAGAAAAATGAGGGGGAACCTCATAGAAACATTTTGAATGTTGAAAGGCACGGACAGAGTGGATGTGGCAAAGTTGTTTCCCATGATGGGGGAGTCTAGTACGAGAGGGCATGACTTAAGGATTGAAGGGCGCCCATTCAGAACAGAGATGCAAAGAAATTTTTTTAGCCAGAGGGTGGTGAATCTATGGAATTTGTTGCCACAGGCAGCAGTGGAGGCCAAGTCATTGGGTGTATTTAAGGCAGAGATTGATAGGTATCTGAGTAGCCAGGGCTTCAAAGGTTATGGTGAGAAGGCAGGGGAGTGGGACTAAATGGGAGAATGGATCAGCTCATAATAAAATGAAATGGCGGACCAGAATCGCTGGGCCAAATGGCCAACTTTTGCTCCTTTGTCTTATGGTCTTATAAGCTCCCACTACCTATTAAGTGCTTTCAATGGCATGTGTCTCAAATAGCCTCTGTCAGCCAAGTCCAGCTCCTGGCCTTCAGTTGTTACTTATCTACAAAGCCTGGCAGAACCGTTTCTGTAGAGGGGAAAAGTGGCAAAGGTGCCTTAAAACCATTTGCTTTGGGCAGATGGGGCTTGTTAGCCATGGTTGAGTGCTCATCCAGGAGAAAGAATACTCTGATCTCAAACCTCCGCTGCCTTGCCGCTACACCCACTCATGGGGAAGGCTTCAGGAGTGAAATCCAGAGCTCAAGTCCTTAAGGTAGTCTTACGTTGAGCTCAAAGCTGACAGGCAACTCCTGTGATGCTGCTGGTGCCAAACTGCATTGGTCTCTGCCATTGTTTTGGGTTCAGCAGATGCATAGAGGGCGGGAGCCTGCCACATGGGCAACAGCTTGCTCTCCATATCGTACTGCCCAGGCTTCCGTATCCAGACAGCTGGGATGCAACATCATGGTCGACCCTGACCGATGGAGACCTCATTCAATCATATACGATAAATAAAATTAATCTGAATCTGAAATATTCAGTTGTATTTTGACTTCCTCACCTCACAGGAGCAGGTTTTAGAGTGTGGATACAGAGAAAATATTTCCACAGCGGGAAGAGCTCAATTAGATGCTATCAAACACAGAAACAAATACATTAGAAGGAATTAATGCTTGATTTCATCTAATTATATCCTCATCTACGCATTCCCAAAAACTGCAGTATCCTTTCACTCCATTGCTTTTCAAGAAGCTGTTTACAGATATTATAAAGCACTATTTCTGCCACTCTCTGAAAATGAGAATTTCAAAATCTCATCACCAAAAAAAAATGACCTCATCTCTGTCTTAAATGAACAACTCGTTATATTCAAATAGACAATCCTAGTTCTAGATTCTTCCACAAGAGGAAGCAACCTCTGCACAGGTACCCTGGTAGGTTCCCTCAAGATCCTATTTTTTTGAGTGATGGACTGAGACATGATCGGGGGACAGCTGAGCTTATTCTAAAATTTAATATGTTGGGTCTGATGTTGTCGTCCATTAAGAAATGTTATTTTGTTAAAACCACATAAAATCCAGCAAAAAAAAATGTTCAAAAGACTCAGCTTTGGTGGAAAGAGAAAACAAGTTAATATTTCAGGTTTAAAAAAACATTGATATTTGAGACCTGCTGACAAAGTAACTTAGTCTCATCAGGACGAATAATTGTCAGGGTGATCAATTGTGGTCCAAAGCAGGTAGAGCAGATCTATTAAGCAGATGAAAGACTTACAGTGTAGGTCAATGACAGAAGAAGTTCACCTTCAAGCCTTGTGGAAGCCTTGGCCTTCCTTCCACTGCACTGCCAGAACTCATATCAATTGCCAAGCACAGTCAAAGTCCTTGGCCTAGATGAAGGTCCAAGGACATGTTTATGGCCATTTCCGATTTCCATTGCCGTGACATTCTGATTCTCACTCATCTGGTTAAAAACTAAATCCGGTCTATTTTGAACTAGATCTGAAGAAAATCTATTGTCAAATGTTGTGCCTTTGTGCTTTTTGACTCATCAACACTACTTGGAGTTGAACAAGGCTTTACCATAGTTCAGGTCAGGTCTAACAACCCTGATTGGTCAATGAAAAATGTAAGGGAAAACTGCAGTGAAGAATCCTTCTATAGACACAGAGATAGAGGACCCTCTTTGCTACCCTAAACGCCAGCAGTGTAATGGGCAGCAAGTAAGTTTGGAATGTGAATAGATGCCTGAAGTACAGTTGATTAATATTGCAAATGGGATTAACTGGAAGTGATCATGATGATGATGAGAATACTTTGGCCATATGGTTCTCTACTTAAACAAATATAATGGAAAAATACTTGTTAGAAATTATTCAGAAGATGGAGTTTGAAAAGAAGCATGAAAGGCGGACAAATTGAAAGAGAACAGATTAGCTAGGACGGATGTGTAATAGCTAAACCCAAAGAGAATAATATGGACAGGTGATAGAAGGCACAATAAAGCAAAAACACTTCTGTGAATGAATAATTGGGAGAGAATCAATGACATGATGGATTACATCTGCTTTGTTGGAATGAATGGGATCAATTGTCTGAGTGACCTGTTTATGATTAACTATTTCCTGAAAACATTGATCTCAAATCTCTGCTGACTTGTGGTTATACCCACCCCTAGGATGCCTTCGGGAGTAAACTCTGAGGGAAAAATCCGGAGCTGGAGTCCATAAGGCAGTCTTACACTGAGTTCAATGCTGACTGGCATCTCCTGTGATGCCTCTGATGCCAAACTGTATCGGGCTTTGGCGCTCCTTTGAATTCATCAGCTGCATGGAGAGGGGAGGTCTGCTACATGGGCAACAGCTTGCTCTCCATATCGTGCTGTCCTGGTTTGCATATGAGGTAGATCACTGGGATGCAATATCCATGGCTGACCCCGACCATTGGCAGGCGTCAGTATGATTTCCTGAAGCATCCTTTCAACAATACCAGGAAGAGAGAAAAATCTTCTCTTACACATTGTGAAACCAATCCTCATTCCCTAAATAAATAAATAATTGAATAAATTCAAATTTATGAACTAAGCATCAAATTAAGTTAAATGTTACTAAGAGACAATGAAGACATATAGAGGAGTGTTTAAATGTATTCGCATGGCAGTAATGCAATGGTGGCTATTTAAAGACAGGGTTTGCATCCTTAACTTTGTTAATCATGCTCCTTTGAACCATTGGAAAATAATATGCACCCACTGTGATTGCAGGACTGTCCCTAGATACATCCAGCTGACAACAAAACAAGTACAGGCCTTCTTGGATTATAATAGAGTACTGGTGTATCCATGAGGTACCCACAATTTGCTGGCTATCGCTAGAGTCAGACTTTTCAGCTAAATGCCAATTTGCCATAGTCGCTCCTCTGTCTCCCATGACCACCTCTTTGTTGTCCTTACCTCTGTTGTATTTACCTCTAGAAAGGTCTTCAGAAAATGGTGAATGCAGCCCAGTCCATCACAGGCTAAGCCCTCCCCGTCACTGAGCACATTGAGAAGGACTGCTGCCACAGGAAAGCAGTATTCATACCAAGGACCCTCAGCACCTGGGCCATGCTCTCTTCTCTCTGCTACCACTGGGCAGGAAGTACAGGAACCTTAGCTCCCACACTACCAGGTTGAGGAAAAGTTATTACCCCTCGACCATCAGCATGGACAGCTTCACTCACCTCAGTACTGAACTGATTCCACAACCTGTGAACTCACTTTCAACGACTCTACCTTTTGCCCTCAGTATTATTTGTTCACATTTTTTAGTATTTGCATGACTTGTCTTCTTTTACACATTGGTTGTTTGTCAGTCTTTGCCACTTATAGTTTTCATAAATTCCATTATATTTCTTTACTTCCCTGTAATTGCCTGCAAGAATATAAACCTTAAAGTAGCATACAGTGACACATACATACCTTGTTAATATATTAACCTTGAACTTTGAACTTTGATTCTTTGCTTCAGGAGCTGACTATTGACCAACCAGTTACTAAAGCATGGCACAGTGGAACATCGTGTAGTGCTGCTAACTTACAACTCCAGTGATCTGGAGTTCACTGACAATATCACCCAAAGTAGCATCTGCTAGGAACCTGGATTCTATATGATAAAAGGAGTTGATTGAGACTTACATTGTTTTGCATTTCCGAAAACGTTTTTTTTTAAACTCTAACAACAACTGCTCCTACATCCTGGAATTGCATAACAAACATGCAGAATATACATGGCCAATGCAAGTTTATGAACGTCAGCTACTTAACAATTGTGATCAACTGCATGTTTCTAAAGCTAGACCATTCAATCCACACTCTCTTTTTGCAACTATCATCAGGCGGAAGATACGCGAGCCTTACGTCCCGCACCACCAGGTTCAGGAACAGTTATTACAGTACCTCATAATCCATCAGGCTCCTGAACCAGCACAGATAAAATTCCTCACCTCCAGGTTATATATGTGGACATATACATACTTCGATATTAAATTTATTTTGACTTTGAAGATATACATTCCCTTTCTTAGGTGTCAGCTTTTTACAAAGAGTGAAAGCATCTCCACACAATCATTGTTAATATTAAAAGCAGAATAAACATCTCTTTGTTCAGTGTATAAATACACTTGGTGGCTAATTTCCATGTCTAACTCCCAATCCTCTCTGTTCTTCTGGCTGGAAATATCTGCCCAATATATTTTGTACCTCTCCAGGCTCAGGCATTACCTTTATGTCATGGTCCCATCTGGCGATCCCCCACCTTGCCATTTGCCTCAAGATTTGGGCCTCGGTCTCGTCATTTAGATTCCAATCATTCCCAGGTATCACTAACTACACGCACCTGCTTCCCATCAAATGGCAGGATAAAAACCCTGTGACCACAGCAAGAAGCTGCCAGTTTGTTAGTTGACTCTTGTGAGAGTAAACCTTGTTTCCTATTCCTGAGAACTGTTAGTTCTAAGCTTTGCATCGTCTCCTGGATATCGGCTCCCCGTTTGCGGAGGTGCTACGCCTAACGACTCTGCCTCAGCATCTGTGTCCTGCACTTGGGTTCGTCCCCAGCCACGTCCTTGCAACACTTCAATCCAGAGGGACCAAGGCAACCATATCAAAGGGTTAATGTATGAGGAGCGTTTGATGGCTCTGGATCTGTACTTGGTGGAGTTTAACAGAATGAGAAGGGTCTTGTTAAACGTATTGAATATTGAACAGCCTAGATACAGTAGGCAAGGAGGGATGTCTCCAATAGTGGGGACATCTAGGAGCAGAGAGCACAGCCTCCGAATAGAAGGACATCCCTTTAGGAGAGAGATGAGGAAGAATTTCTCTAGCCTGAGTTTGGTGAATCTGTGGAATTCATTGCCACATATGGATGTAGAGGCCCAGTCATTGGGTGTATTTAAAGCAGGGATGAATAGGTTCTTGAATAGTAAGGGTGTTAAAGGTTACCAGGACAAAGCAGCAGAATTGGGTTTAGAGAGATAATAAATCAGCCACGACGGAATGGCAGAGCAGACTCAATGGACTGAATAGTCTAATTCTGCTGCTGGGTGTTATGGTCTTAAGTTTGATCATAGTTGAAGGCATCTTAGACATTCATAAATGCCAATTAGAACACAACGATGAGTAAGTGCCCAAGACCTGTAAACTGGGCATTTTGTTATAGACCCTTTGTTTGCTTGTGGCTGATATCCCCGTCTGTAGAGGGTCCTGACATGGTTCTTCTTGAATAAATTCTGTACTTGTGTATCCTTCGCAGGACCTACAGATAAGAAAGATTGTTGGGCAAAAATTGCTTCTCTCATTTTACCAGCGTTTCATTAATTGCATGTTGCAGAACTTGCCCCATACTTCCAAGAAGTCACCTCAATCTTGGCAGAATGTGAATTAAGTAATGATACGTATTAACATCTGATCACTGCCTATTTTCTGCTAAACTTGGTATGTTCTCCTGGAGCAGAGAACAGAAAAAGAGACTTCATGAATAATCTCCTGCTTTAGAAAAGACACTTGAATCGTGGAATGAAGACCAAGCTTGTAAATCTGGTGGGAGCAAAGTATGTTGGGACTGGTGAGGGTGGAGTGCTGCACGAGGGGTGTGGGATAGGTGGCAGTAAAGGAGTACAAGGGGCGGGGGTGTGGTGCGGGTAGAGACACACCCAGCCCTGAGATTCCAAACAATTTCTCTGGTGCTTCCTGCTCCCTTCACTCTCCCTTCCGTTTTCCCAAACATGATTCCCCTCTCCCTGCCCCCTTCCCACTCTCTGTCCATAATAGAGACCCATAGGAGAATCAGGTTCATCATCGCTCACATATGTCATGAAATTAGGTTTGTTCTGCAATACATAAAATCACTACAGTACTGTGCAAAAGTCTTAGGCACCCTAGATATATATATATGTACCTCAGGCTTTTGGGAAGTACTGTATTTACATTTTTTCACACAAAATATCTGCTTCTCAAGTATCTCCTTTCCATCCACTGCAGACAATGGAGGAGGCCTGTCCGTGTGTGCGAATGACTGTGAGGGAGGAAAGGAGTTTGGTTAGCTGTTGTTGTTGTTCTTGTTGCTTGTTTATTTTTCTATTTATTGGGATACAGGGCAGAATACACCCTTCTGGCCCTTTCAGCTGCACTGCCAAGCAATCCCCTGATTTAACCCTAGCCTAATCACGGGACAATTTACAACTGTACCTATCAACCAGTATGTCTTTGGACTGTGGAGGAAAGCAAAGCACCCAGATGAAACCCACACAACCATGGGGAGAATGCACAAGCTCCTTTTAGCCAGCGGTGGGAATTGAACCTGTAAAGCTTTGTGCTAACCAGTAGGCAACCACGCCACCCCTTGTTCTGTTGGGCACTGTGGATATGCTATGTTGATGCATGAACATGTGTCAACACTTGTGGGATGCCTCCAACACTTCCTTAGGTTGTGTTGGTCTTTAATGCAAACAACACTTTTCACTGTATGTTTCAAAGTTTCAAAGTACATTTATTATTAAAAGAATATGTAAATTATATAACCTTGAGATTTGTTTGCCTACAGGTAGGCACAAAGCAAGAAACCTGAAAGAAGCCAATAAAAAAAAAAGTCGAATACCTGATGCTCAGATTTGACGTTCCTGTGATAAATAAGTGAATCTGCTTCTGAATAGTCAACATCAAACCTCTGTTATCTGGTCTAGTTATCAGTGCATGACATTGGGGTTATCACCCAAAATTTGATTAATTTAAAACAGATTAATGAATGAATGAAAGTGTCAGGAAGACCAGAATTCAGAATGGCTCAACAAGAAGATTTAGTTCTCAGCTTTCCCAAGCTAAGCATGATCCAGAGACCTACTGCATTAATACAATAACCTTTCATGCAAATACCGCAAGATGACTTCAAGATATCCTGTTCTTCTGCCTCATTTAAGATGAAGTCTATAGTTTGCATGTGAATTCATTGTGCTGGAGCAGATGTATTAACAGATCGGTGGTAGACGTTGGGTTAATGTGTCTGTGGTGTACTTATCGAAGCATATGGAACTCTGTGTTTGTATTGTCATTCATTTTAGCTCCCAATTACAGCTATGTGAAAAGCAGCACTGCAGATTTGCTAAGAGAGTGTGGAAATGGAGGCAAGGGTCCTTGTCTCAGTTGATCCCCCATAGCTGTGTAACAGAGGACTCTGATCTGTAGGCACACACCAGGACAGATATCAGTCGCTGCTGGGAGCTCATCACCTCGGTGGAAGATGCCCCTTTAGTCTCCCTGAAACTTGTTGGTCTTCCAGCGCAGCAGGATGTCTGGAAGGGAGTTCTGCCAACTGGCACCATCCAGGATGCAGGAGTCTGTCCTGAGGGTGCCCTGAAGCTTGGTGCAGACAACACTGAGGATCTGTGGAGAAGAACCACAGTCTAAGTGTCATCTGCTATCACACATGGAGTGGGCAGTCGGGTAGAGAAGTTCCTGAAACTGCGAAGGAGTGTTTCACCACAAGGAATCACAAGAGCAGTTATAATACCAAAGAATATGCAGTTAAGGTGGAAAAAGTGCAAAGGAGATAAGACTATAAAACATAGAAGCAGAATTAGGCCATTCAGCCCATTGACTCTGCTCCACTGTTCCATCATGGCTGATCCCAGAACCCACTCAACCCCCTTACACCCACCTTCTTGCCACATCCTTTGATGCCCTGATCAATCAGGAAGCAATCAACTTCTGCCTTGCTTATGCCCATGACTTGGCCTTCACCACAGTCTGTGAAAGAGCATTCCACAGATTTACTACTCTCTTGCGAAAATAAATTTCTCCGTACCGCTGTTCTAAAAGGTCACCCCTCAATTTTGAGGCTGCGCCCTCCAGTTCTGGATACCCCCACCAGAGGAAACATCTTCTCCACATCCACCCTATCTAGTCCTTTCAACATTCGGTAGGTTTCAATGAGATCCCCTCGCATTCTTCTAAATTCCAGTGAGTACAGGCCCAAAGATGAGTGGGACAAGTTTATTTTGGCCAGAGAGTCTGGGATGCCTGATATAAGACCATGTGACACAGGAGCAGATTGGTCAGGGCATCAAAGGAAATGGTCTATGGGGTTGAGTGGATTCCGGGATCAGTAATGATGGATTGGTGGAGCAGACTAATTCTGCTCCTTTGTTTTAAGGTCTTTTCTCCTTTGAAATTTTACCACCATTCGGCCCATCGAGTTATCTCCATCATTCATTGCTTTGCTTATTTATTTAGAGGTGCTTGCCGACAGAAATCCCAGTGTCGCCAGCAGCTAACCAGTGTCACGCTAACCGCTACACAACCAGGGCACCCGCTTCTCCCCGCCAGCTGATTTGTTATCTCTCTCAACATCACTCTCCTGCCTTTGCCCCAAAGCACTGTCAGGGGCAGTGGTAGAGGCAAATACAACCGATGCATCGTGGCCTTTAGAAAGCCTCATGAATGTGCAGGAAATGGATGAATATGGACATTGTGTAGGACAAGTGATTCGTGTAGTCGGCAACTTGATTACTAATATAATTAGACTGGCACCACATCGTAGACCTTAGGGCTGTCCTATGCTTGTTCTATTTTCTTAATACTACTGAATGTAATGACCAAGAATGTAAATGCTTTCACGGTTTCCTTTGTATTTTTTTATTATGAATAAAGTCTATTTTCAAAATTTAAAAAATGAAAACAAAGGTGTATACTGCACAGAAAGGGTTAATCTATCGACAATCAACACGGCACACCTCAGGGATGTGTGCTTAGTTCACTTCTCTACACCCTCCACACCCACAACTCGGCACAATTCAAATGTCATCTATAAATCTGCTGAGGATACAACTATTGTTGACAACATTTCAGATGATGATGAGTGGGTTACAGGAGCGAGGTATAACAGCTAGTTGGGCAGTGTCACAGCAACAACCTTGTGCTCAATATCAGTAAGACCAAAGAACTGATCGTGGACTTCAGAAAGGGTAAGATGAAGAAATACACAAGTCCTTAAAGAGATCAGAAGTGGAAAGTGTGGGAAATTTCAAGTTCCTGGGTGTCAAAGTCTCTGAGGATATGAATTTGGCCCAACATATTGATGCAGCTACAAAAGAAGGCACAATAGTGATTATATTTCATTAAGAGTTTGAGGAGATTTGGTATGTCATCTAAAACACTCACAAATTTCTACAGATGTACTGTGGAGTGCATTCTAACTGGCTGCATCACCATCTGGTTTTGGAGGGGGGATTGCTACTGCACAGGATCAAAGTAAGCTGAAGAAAGTTGTAAACATAATCAGCTCCATCATGGCTACTAGTCTCAATAGCAGCCAGGACATATTCAAGGAGTATTGCCTCAAAAAGATGGCGTCCAACATTAAGGATCCCCATCACACAGGACATGCCCTCTTCTCATTGCCACAGGCTTCTTGAGATGATACTCATAGGTCCTGTGGAGAAGAAGCTTGAGAATATGTGCAGATAGGTGTATTCCATCTGAGAAGACCGATTTGGTGTGGTGGAGAAGATAAAGGAGAAGAGAGTTTACCAGCCTAGCAGAGAGGAGAGGGAGATAACAGGCATAAGACGGGAAATTAGAACACTCTCCAACAGGCACAGAAGAAGCAGTGTAGAAGAGAGAGAAGGACTGAGGCAGTTGAGACAAGACCTGAGAAGGAGGCTTGGAGAACTTTGGAATGTGGAAAGGATAAGGAAGAACAAGTGCGAGAAGAATAGGAAAAAGGCTGCTTTCATCAGGAACCCTTATTGTCTTTCTGCTAGTGTGTTACAAGGGGAAAGATCAGGCAAACTGGGGAAACCAAGAGAGAAAGTGGAGGCATACCTGCAGGAAACACACTCAGATGAAAGACGAGACCTGCCACTGGGGGAAAACAGCAGGACTGAGCCAGTGCAACAGCCGCAGAAACTTCTAGATGAGAAAGAGCCAGCACTGAAGGAAGTAAGAGAAGCTGTTAAGAAGGCGAGGGCAGGTTCAGCACCCAGTCCCAATGGGATCACATATAAAGTCTACAAGAAGTGCCCAAAGCTTCTCAAGACCCTTCGCTCTTCAGTCCTGACGAAGGGTTCCGGCCCAAAACGTTAACTGATCGTTTCCACGGATGCTGCCTGACCTGCTGAGTTCCTCCAGCATGTTGTGAGTGTTGCTTTGAGCCCAGCGTCTGCAGAGTATTTTGTGTTTACAACCACAACACATATCCAGGCCAGATGGGTACTCCAGGCAATGGGCAAGACAGCTACATGGGAACAAATGAAATTTAAACCTACCAAATCAAGGTGTTTGGTGATAAAGAAAGGCCAACTTACCCAGAAGTTCACCTTGAAGATTCAGGATGAAGAAATCCTGTCCATCATAGGAAAATCCATCAGGTGCCTAGGGAAATGGTATGATGACAGCCTGAAGGGTGTCAACAACAGCAGACGCCTGGAGCAACAAACAACAGAAAGGCTGGTAAAGATCAACAGATCAGGTTTTCCAGGAAAGTTTAAGGCATGGATCTTCCAACATGGGCTCCTACTCAGACTAACGTGGGCAAAAATGATGCTGTATGACATCGCCCTGTCAATGATCGAGGGCATGGACAGGAAGATAAACCGGTATCTGAGAAGGTGGTTAGGAGTACCACGGTGCTTCTCTTCAACAGGGCTATACAGCAAGTCAGCCGAGCTCCGGTTGCCCCCCTCCTCAGTTGTAGAGGAATTTAAGGCAGGGAAAGCACGACTCATCATGACCCTCAAAGACTCCAAGGACGACAAGGTCAGTGAAGCAGGAGTCAAGATACAGACAGGGAGCAAATGGAAGGTGGCAGAGGCGGTAGAGGAAGCAGAGTCCCGACTTCGCCACAGAGACGTGGTCGGAATAGTGTGTAAGGGCAGACAAGGCCTAGGATGCGAGTCAACAACCAGGTGGAGGGAGGCCAACCCCAAGGACAGACGGCACTTGGTCCAGCAGGAGTTGAGGAAGAAAGAGGATGAGGCTGGATATGTGCGAGCAGTGGAGATGGGGAGTCAAGGGACCTGGACAAAGTGGGAAACAGAACAGAGAGTGTTGATATGGGATGACTTATGGAAATACACATCTTTCCAACTCCAGTTCTTACTGAGGGCTGTGTACGATGTATTACCAGCTCTGAAAAACCTGCGGAACTGGGGAATAACAGAAGTCCCAACATGCCATCTGTGCCGGAAACCAGCCAACCTAGAGCATATCCTTTCTTCATGCCAGGTTGCCCTTTCCCAGGGACGGTACAGATGGAGACACGACCAGGTTTTGAGAGCACTCGCCCACACTTTGGAGACAGAGAGGAAAAAGGACCACAGAAAGGACAGCCAACCGAACCTCATCAACCTCATCAGGACTGGGGGACATGCTGCAGCAACAAACAAGCATAGAGACGGCAATCCTGATCATGGCAAAGGACCGGGAGATGAAGGTCGATCTTGAAAAGAAGCTGGTGTTCCCGCCAGTAGTAGAGGCCACACCTCGATCAGGCGTTCTACTACTGTCAGAGAGTGCCGAGAAGCTCGTGGTGATAGAGCTAACAGTACCATGGGAGACCCAATGCCAAGAGGCTCACGAGAGGAAGCTTGCGAGGTATGAAGACCTGGTGGCGGGCTGCAGACGGCAAGGCCGGCAGACGTGGAACTTCCCTGTCGAAGTGGGGGCAAGAAGATTTCCCGCCATGTCACGCTGGAAGATGGTGGCAGCTTTAGGGATACAAGGGAGAACCAGGAAGAGAGCCATTAATGCCATGGCCCAAGCAGCAGAGAGCGCGTCCAGTTGGCTTTGGCTGCAAAGGGACGATAGTAGCTGGGTGTCTGACCATCGGGGGTAGAAGACTGATCACCTTCTGCTGTCCCATCATCCTGAGGATGTTCCGGGTTTGGGGATGAAACGTCTGAAGACGGATGGACAGGGCTGATGACTCGACAGTCCAGCAGCAGCAACACCACAGCTGTTTAAGGTAATGCTACCATAAGGAAGGAGGTGCAGGAGACTGAAGACACACGCTCAAGGATTCAGGATCAGCTTCTTCTCCTTCACCATCCGATTCCTGAATGGACATTGAACCCATGAACACTACCTCACTACTTTCGTTTTATTGACTATGTCATATCACTGGACAGACTGGAAAACTTGGATGGAGTTTCTGGTACAGTCCTAAAGTGGTTTGAATAGTATTAATACATCCAGGACTATTTTGTATTGATCGGTAGCTGAATATGTGACTGAACAAAAAATAACACGCGGATTGTCTCAAGGGTCCATACTAGGGCCTCTTCTGTTTAACACGTACGTGATCCCTCTAGCTCAAATCATGGTAAGCAACAAAATATCCTACCTTAATTATGCAGATGATACTCAGGTTTATTTAACAGTGTCATCAAGTGACTATGGTCCCATACAATCATTACAAAACTGTGTTGAACAAATCACTGATTGAATGTGCCAAAATTTCCTCCATTTAAACAAAAATCAAACTGAAATAATTGTTATTGGTGCCAAAAAAGAATTATTAAAAGTCAGTGCTCACATAGAATCCCTGTCATTACTGTACACAAACCACGCCGGAAACTTTTGTTTCTGATGAACGCTGACTTAAATTTTAAATGCCACATTAGATTATGAGAACACTCAGTCCTCTTTTATTGTCATTTAGAAATGCATACATGCATTAAGAAATGATACCATGCTTCTCTGGAGTGATATCACAGAAAACAGGACAAACCAAAGACTAACACTGACAGAACCACGTAATTATAACGTATAGTTACAGCAGTGCAAAGCAATACCATAATTTGATGAAGAACAAACCATGGGCACGGTAAAAAAAGTCTCAAAAGTCCCCGAGTCGATCGACTCCTGGAGTCCCCGATAGCAGGCGGCAAAAGGGAGAAACTCCCTGCCATAAACCTCCAGGCACCGTCAACTTGCCAATGCCTTGGAAGCAGCCGACCCCAGCCAACACTGAGTCTGTCCGTCCAAAAACTTCGAGCTTCCAACCAGCCCCTCCAATACAGCGTCCCGAGCGCCATCCTCTGCCGAACGCCTTCGACCTCGCCCCAGCTGCTGAAACAAGCAAAGCCGAGGATTCAGGGCCTTCTGCTCTGGAGATTCTGGTTACCACACAGTAGCAGCAGCAGCGAAGCGGGCATTTCAGAAGTTTTTCAGATGTTCCTCACGTCTGTGTGCACCAAATCAGGATTGTGCATGGTCCCCTACTTGACAGATAACAGATATTCAACATCGGAGAGGCCACGCGCGCTGCCATCGCGCGCCATCTTCCCCTCCTCCTTAGTTATTAAGACAATAACTAAGTCAGCTGACCTCTACCTTAAAAATATAGCAAGAGTTTAAAGGCTTATGTTTCAGCAAGGGCTAGAAAAATTCCTTTTCAGTGGGCTTTACTACTGTAATGGTCTTTTCATAGATCTCTAAAAAATCTTTCAGACAGCTGCAGCTCATTCAGAACGCTGCTGCCAGAGTCCTCACTGAGACCAAGAAAGTAGAGCATATCACTCTAGTTCTCAGATCACCACACTGGCATCCTGTCTACCAGGGGATTGACTTTAAAATATTACCACTGGTTTATAAAGCACTGGATGGTATAGTGCCAAAATACAACTCCGATCTCTTGCTGCATTATGAACTTTCCCAAGCTCTCAGGTCATCTGGGGTGGGTCTGCTTGCTGTCCCCAGGGTCAAAATTAAAGGTGGTGAAGCAGCTTTTAGTTACTATGCTCCACATATCTAGAATAACCTTTCAGAGGATCTGAAGTCCGCCCCAACTTTAAGCTCTTTCAAATCAAAGCTTGAAACTTTTTGCTGTAGCTTTTAATTAGAAGCTCCTGCACTGTAACTTCTATTTGTCATGTCTATTTTTTGTGTGATTTTATTTTCTTCTATATTGTATGAAATTTAATGTTTGATTTTTATATCTTGTTCTAGGAAAAGCAATTTGAGCTGCCTTGTGCTTGAAAAGTAAACAAGTAAACTTGCTTGTTCGCTCTCTTCTATTTTGCACAACCTATTTAATTTAACTATTTAGTATAATGTATATAGGTCAACTTTCACTAATCCGACTATCTGTAATCCGGTTCCTTCGATAATCAGGCACTGATTATGCTTAATGTGATCCTTCTGTAATTCGACATTTTCACTAATCCAGCACTCCTCAGGTCCCAGTGGTGCCGGATTAGTGAAGGTCGACCTGAGCTTGCTGTTATTCACAGTTTTTTTCCCTCTATTATTATGTATTGCATTGTACCGTTACCACAAAGTTAACAAATTTCATGACCTATACCAGAGATATTAAACCTGATTCTGATTCTGATACTCGCCAGGAACAAGTTAACAGCAGAATATCCAGGTGGCGCAAAACAATTGTAATAGTCAGGGCACCAAACAGTATTGGCTTTTTGTTAGTTCTGCCCTTTCAAGCTTAGGTTTATTAATCTTCCTGGTGATGAGTTGCTTCAAGTTGGGAAATTTTGTTGAGTATGGTGACTTCTTCAATCGATGTTTGGATTAAGCATTTGGCTGATGAGGTCAATGCTCCCAATTTCCTAAAGTCTACATTCTATCACTGGGGAACCTGAACTAGTAAACAGCTTCCCTAACCTCTGCACTTAATCCTCCTGTAGAAAAGCAGTAAAATAAAATCTACACAAATAATTATGGCATGTGAAGAGAAAGAGTTACATTATATCATTGCTTTTAGGACTTTTAGGACATAAGGCTTCCTAGGAAGTATTTTTCAAGTTTACTCTCTTATTATGCATTCATCTTCCTTTTTCTTCTTCTTATGCCTATCATCCCTACTGAGGAACAGGCCACCAAGAGCACTCATCCTGGGCCAAAGGTTGATTGGCCATGTGGCTTCTGATTTCACCACACAAATTCGCAGTTCTTCTAGGAGAAGATCTTTCCTCTGTCATGGATGTATTCTGTGGAGCTTCTGTGGTGTGTTCCTAGCTCTGGGCTGTTGGAGTTGTTATCCCCATGCCAAACCATCCACCTTTCAAGAGCCAGGCTTGGCAGAGTTTTACCGTGCTTGACATTTTAAGATTTATTTTATTTAGAGATCGAGCACGGTGACAGGTCCTCCAGACCCTGCAGGCCCTTCCTGCACAATTACACCCATGTGACCAATTATCCTCGAACAAGAGAAAATCTGCAGGTGCTGGAAATCTGAAGAAACACACACAAATTGCTAGAGGAATTCAGCAGGCTAGGCAGCATCTATGGCAAAGAGTACAGTCGACGTTTCAGCCCAAGACCTTCTCGTCTTGTGTTGCTTGACCAATTAACGTACTAACCTGGAAGTCTTTGGTATGTGGGAGGAAACTGGAGTACCCGGATGAAACCCACATGGTCACAGGGAGAATGTACAAACTCCTTAGAGACAGTAACAAATTTGAATCTGGGTCATTGACACCAACACACTGCAGCAAATTCCTAATACATAGAAATGTGTATGATGAATTCAGTTGATTCTTGACTCTTCTCAAGTAAAAATAAGGATGTACAATAAACAAATACTGACCTTATCAGCACCTTCCAGATCCTGAAAATACATGTTAAACATAGAGAAACAGGTGTGAATTTTTAAATTGATTTGTTACTTGGCCACATTTTTCAGTGTAGATTAGCTAGCACAGGGTTACTGGATTTTTTCAGAACCTGTTACATGACAGGTTTCACTCAGTTTGGTTTACAGAAAATAGTCATCAGTCACAACCTGAAACATTATCAGAGCTGGCGAAGAGAATAAAGAATCTTCACCCTGACACACTAACACCGTTTCTCTTTCCGCAGCCGTAACCTGCTGATAACTTCCACCATTTTCTATCATTTTTTTTTTAAGATTTCCAGTATCTGCAATTGTGTTTTGATTTTACTTGATTAATAAAGGTACTAGATATTAGCAAATTTCCTGATCTCTGTGTGCTTGATAGTAAGATTGTGGTGGAATGAAATAAACCCCAGGTTGACGACAGCACAGAAAATTAGAGGCTCAGCATCTTCAGTAAACCAATGTCTTATCAAGATGCATAGGCATTACTATCGCTAATTTTTACTACCATCCTCAGTAAAAAATGGTATAATTAGCAGTTTTTGAAGTAAATTAATTACTTTCTTTGCTAATCAACCACATTTACAATGAATGATAATGTCAAATTTACTAAATTCATCCAGTAGTGAAATTTACTTACACTGTTAAAGATGATTACTGCACTGTTTCCCAATATAAATGGCCACTTCTTTCATTCACCTTTTTAATTCTATAATACATTATTCCAATTGAAAGTAAACAGAGCAATTCATAAAGAAAGTTAACCTTTATTGCAAGGTATGAAGTAATTTAGGAATTCCATGCCAAAATCATCATTGAAAAGTAATTTCTTAAAACACTACAAAACAGCATGGAAACAGCCCATCAGCCCATCTAGTCTGCTTAGTCCCATTGACCGGCATGTGAACCATTGCACTCCAGACCATTCCCATCCAGATACCTATCTCTATATGTTGAAATTGAAGCCACGTCCACCAGTTGTGCTGGCAGCTCGTTCCACTCTCTGAGTGAAGGAATTTCTCCCTCTTAAACATTTCACATTTCACCCTTAGCGCATGGTGTCCAGTTGTAGTCTTATCCAACCTCACTGGAAAAAGCCTGCCTGTATTTACCCTATCCATAACCCTCATAATTTTGTATACCTCTATCAAATTCCCTCTCAATCTTCTGCGTTCCAAGGGATAAAGTCCTAACCTATGCAACCTTTCCTTATAATTCAGGTCTTCCAGACCCGGCAACATCCTTGTAAATTTTCTTGTACTTTTTCGACCTTAGTTACATCTTTCTTGTATGTAGGTGACCAAAACTGCACACAATACTCCAAATTAGGCCTCATCAACAGCTTATACAACTTCAAAGTAACATCCTATCACCTGTACTCAATACTTTGATTTCTGAGGGCCATTGTGCCAAAAGCTTCCTTTATGACCCTATTACCTGTGATGCCACTTTCTACAAATTATGGACCATACAGGTCCCCTTGTTCTACCACACTCCTCAGTGCCCTACCAATCACTATGTAAGACCTACCCTGAATGGTCCTACCAAAGTGTAAAACCTCACACTTGTTGTGCAATAATTCCTTCTGTGATTTTTCCAGCTGATACAGATCCCATTGTAAGACTTGATAGCCTTCCTCACCATAGTCATAGTCATAGTCATACTTTATTGATCCCGGGGGAAATTGGTTTTCATTACAGTTGCACCATGAATAATAAATAGTAATAAAGCCATAAATAGTTAAATAGTAATACGTAAATTATGCCAGTAAATTATGAAATAAGTCCAGGACCAGCCTATTGGCTCAGGGTGTCTGACCCTCCAAGGGAGGAGTTGTAAAGTTTGATGGCCACAGGCAGGAATGACTTCCTATGATGCTCTGTGCTGCATCTCGGTGGAATGAGTCTCTGGCTGAATGTACTCCTGTGCCCACCCAGTACATTATGTAGTGGATGGGAGACATTGTCCAAGATGGCATGCAACTTAGACAGCATCCTCTTTTCAGACACCACCGTGAGAGAGTCCAGTTCCATCCCCACAACATCAGGCCTTACGGATGAGTTTGTTGATTCTGTTGGTGTCTGTTACCCTCAGCCTGCTGCCCCAGCACACAACAGCAAACATGATAGTACTGGCCACCACAGACTCGTCGAACATCCTCAGCATCGTCCGGCAGATGTTAAAGGACCTCAGACTCCTCAGGGAATAGAGGCGACTCTGTCCCCAATATCCCCAATCTTACTGTCATCCACAGATTTGCTGATCTAGTTAACCATATTATCATCCAAATCATTGATATAGATGAGAACAGATTAGTTTCATGTAATCGGTGTGAAGCAGTCACCGCTTATACCTAGAGGGCAGATGGAAGGGTGAGCTGGATGTTGCGTGACCTACAGTACGTTTAAATTTATGTTTTAAAGATATAGATCATATTTCATCAGTGTAGATAAATCAGAATCCATCCCCATTTAATTTGCCATCACATACGCTCATTCTCACAGGTATTAGTAAGAGAAATATGATTTCCTTTAGAATTTGCTTGTACCTATCTTTATAACCATTTACAGATAAGGGAATGCACGATACATCTTTGATATTTAAGTGAGTGTTTTTAAGAAGATACCCAATCTCTTTGGGGATTCATTCCTGTCAACTATTCAATCCTATTCCTTAAATTTGATCAACTGTTTACTGCTAGCTAATCTACTAGGTGTCTAAAGTGTGCAATATAATTCATGCATACTATTTATTATAAATTACTATAAATTGCACATTTCGACGGAGACGTAACGTAAAGATTTTTACTCCTCATGTATATGAAGGATGTAAGAAATAGTCAATTGAATTCAATGTTATAAGAAGAAAAATAAGCTGCCAGTGAAAAAAAAAACAGAACTGAAGATAGGTTCCGCACAGGTTTAGTCTAAATTGCTTTTATAATGGAATATGTAAAGTATGATTTGCATTAAATTAGTTACTGAAGGAAGCATCAAATAATAATCTTCTGCCATTAGTTTTGATTTCTAAAATAGTGTTTATGTGAATGAAACATTAATAAATTTATTATACCATTAAAATTAATAACTTGTCCACTTATTTTTATTTATTTAGAGATTAAGCGTGGAACAGCCCCTTCTGGCCCAACAAGGCACATTGTCCATCAACTCATCTATTTAGTACTAACCTAATCACAGGACAGTCTACAATGCCCAATTAACCTACTGACCAGTACGTCTTTTGACTGTGGGAGGAAACCGGAGCACCCGGAGGAAACACATGCACTCACTGTCAGAAGTGAACTCCGAAATCCAGAAACCCCCCCACCCCAGCAGTAATAGTATTGCACTAACCACTATTGTATCATTAAAATCCAAATCAAATTACCAAGGATTGTGCTCGGCAGACTGCAAATGTCTCCACGCTTCTGGAGCTTACATAGCAGACCTTCCATTCACTAACTCTTGGAAGGCGGGAGAAAACTGAAACACCTGGAGTAAACCTACGTGGTCATGGGGAGAATGCACAAACTCATTCCGGACAGTGGCGAGAATCGAACCCTACACCCAGTGTTGTAAAGTGTCACATTAACTCAGTGTTTTAGAATATCTGAAATCCAAGTTCTGCAATATTTGAGCATTGGTAACTCCTTAAAAATCATACAGCTGAATGAATTAATAACTTCTCATTTTCGTCAAATTAGCTAAATACATACTTATATTTCATGTAGGAAGATTAAACTGTGCAATTGATTCCTTCTCAAATTTATCCAGTCATATTCAAACATGCTTTCCCCTCCAGAATAAGAATCAGGTTTAATATCACTGGTATACGTTGTAAAATTTGTTGTTCTGTGGCAGCCGTACAATGTAACACGATAATAAAAATAACCATAAATTACGGTAAGAAGTAAATATATCTTTTAAAAAGTTAAATTAAATAAGAAGGGCAACAGCAGAAAAAAAAAGTAGCGAGGCAGTGTTCATGGGTTCAATATCCATTCAGAAATCTGATGACAAAGGGCAAGGAGTTGTTCCTGAATCACTTAATGTGTGCCTTCAGGCTTCTGTAGCTCCTTCCTGATGGTCGCAATGAGGAGAGGGCATGTCCTGGGTGATGGGGATCCTTAATGACGGATGCCGTCTTTTCACGGCATCACTCCTTGAAGAAGTTCTGAATGCTGGGGAGGCTGGTACACACAATGGAGATGACTAGGTTTACAACTTTCTTCATATTATTTCGATTCTCTGCAGTACCCTGACCCCCATACCAGATGGTGATGCAGCCAGTTAGAATGCTCTCCATGGTACGTCTGTCGAAATTTGCGAGTGTCTTTGATGACATAACAAACCTCCTCAAACTCCTAATGACATATAGCTGCTCTCATGACTTCTTTGTAGTTGCATTGCTATGTTGGGCCCAGGAGTAGGTCCTCAGCGATGACAACACCCAGGAACTTGAAATAACTCACTCTTTTCCACTTCTGATCCCTCAGCGAGGATAGGTGCATGCTCCTAGTATGTTTACAAATGGCAGTTCTATTCTACCATCTTATTAAAGTCACTGGTGATCCAAAGCCTCATTAACCTTCTTTTCCAGACCCACACCTCTAATTCCCTTGAAGTTCAACTGTAGTACATCACTTGCTTTGAATCATTAAACAGCTTGTCAACTACATCAACATTGTTTGATTTAATAGGCTGAAAATATTGAAAAATTTACTTTCTTCATTTTGTATCTAAAGGATAAGAGAAATGAAAGTGAAATCCCCTCTGTTTTCTCTGGACGTCCAGACAAAAAGATGGGGCCACTTTCTTACCATAGAGTTCGTGGAATGTAATTTTTGTGATCACATTTTTGTGTGAAAAAAAATTGATCTAATTTCCTTCCCCCCCCCCCAATTAATCATGTCCTATAGTTTGCTAGATAACCTTAAACCTATTATCAAGATTCACAGATTAAACCAAAAGCATTTGGCTCACCAGTGGAAGAATGATGACTGTGGTAGATTCACACAAAATGCTGAAGGAACTAAGCAGGCCAGGTAGCATCTATGGAAAAGAGTAAACTGTTATTATTTCAGGCTGAGACCCTTCAGCAGGACTGATGAAGGGTCTCAGCCTGAAATGATGACTGTTTACCCTTCTTCATCAATGCTGCCTGGTCCAATAAGTTCCGCAAGCAGTTTGTGTGTGCTGCATTGGATTTCCAGTATCTGCAGATTCTCTCTTGTCTGTAATAAGATTTTCAGGCCTGTGCCAGGTGCCAGAGAGGGTTAGGCTGTAAGATTGTTTAGAGCACCTGTATTGGTTATTTGTTGTTTAATAACAGTCATTAATAATTTAGAGTTGTTCGTGTTTTTTCTCGAGTGACTTGCTCTTTGTAACATGGTCTTGTTGTGCCTTCTGCTTAAGGTTGCTAAGTTTATTTTGATAGGCCCAAGGATTCTCTGTTACTTGAATTATTTAAGTGGATGCCCAATTAGCACTCATTGCAGGATCCTAGCTTTGAGAATGTTACTTCTTGCGGTGTCGCTCAAACGAGCCATCGAAGCAACTGTAAGAAGTTTGTAGATTCTCCCTGTGAGTGCATGTGTTCATCACTGTCTCTACATTGGAGCCTAGTTTCTCTGCACTTGAGTTCAGATGTTGCCAAGACAGCTTCCTTGCTTGTCACTCACAGAATCACAGAAGCTGTAGTGAGAAAGAAACCATTTGGCACGTTGGGTCTGTACCAATTTAATGCAAGAGCAAGCCAGTTAGTTCTATTCTCTCTGCTTTCTCCTCACAGAAGCTGAAAATACTTTACTTTCAAATACTTATCCAGCTCCCTTTCAAATTTCATGGTTGAATTTGTCTTCACTGCTCCCTCAACCTAACCACTCAATGCATAAAGATAATTTTCCTCAAATCACTTTTGATTGTTTTGACAATCACCTTTCCATTGAAGCATCATATTGCTGAAAAGATTCTAATAAATCCGACCTGCAAACCAAAGGCGTTTACATCTTTCCAGAAGGTTGGAGTTCAGAATTGGTGCCACATTTCGCTGTTGGTTAGTTTGTTTTGTTTAAGATTGTTTGCTTAATATTTAATGTCATTTGCAGTACACAGGTGTAAGGGAGAGTGAAAGAGGATGAAGAACACAATCATCATCAGAGCTTGTCACACCAGACAGCCAGCCACTCTAGTGTTGTTTAGTTGATGTTGAGCAGGTCAGTGGCAGCTAAATCAGGTGAGAGTGGGCAGTTGTGCAGAACGTGTTCAATGTTCTGCACCCTTTCGCCACACTCACAGGATTCACTGGTCTTTAAACTCCACTTCACCATATTGACTCCTGTCCTACAAACTCCCGCTCTCGCTCTGTCGAGACTGCACCACTTCCGTCTGTCAAGCAGTTCCCCGTCTGGTAACATTTCTGTGGGGTCTTGCACTGTATTGTTTGGTGGGGTTCTGGCTTCTGTTTGTTACCAGAGGTCAGTCCTGTATGCTTGGGGGGATGTTCCGTGCGGTAGTTCCTCCACTGTAGCAAAGCTTTTCCTCGATTTTAGGTGGATGGAAACTGGCACATGATGATGTAGTGGGTGCCGTGGATCCGAGTTCTCTTTACCTTTCTCAATTTTTGTTGTAGTGTGTCTTCAGATCTCTGGGGGAGCAATGCCTGCAAGTCTGTAAATGATGCTAGTGGGTGTGGGGTGAAGTGTGCCTGTGATTATTCGGCAGGCTTCGCTAAGCTACGGGTCTATTTTCTTTTTTTTCTATTCTCTGTAGAATTACACCTTCTATCTATCTCGATTCTTCCTATCACAACCTTTCATTTTGCATTGAGTTTCATTCTTTACCTGTTACATCACGCCTGCATGTTCATACCTTCCTGGGGATTGTTATCTTACAGCTCACTTAATTCTAAGTTTTGTGTCATCTACAAATTTGGAAGTTATGCCAAAAGCATGTGAGCTAAGATAAGATTAGCTTTATTTGTCACTTGCACATCAAAATATTCAAACATACAGTGAAATACAACACACACAAACTGCAGGAGGAACTCAACAAGTCAGGCATGAATGAATAAACAGTCGACATTTTGGGCTGAGACCCTTCTTCAGGACTGGAAGGAAGGAGGAAGATACCAGGATAAAAAGGTGGTGGGCGGAGAGGTGGGAGAACAGGTAGAAGGTTATAGGTGAAGCCAGGTGGGTGAGAAAGGTAAAGAGCTGAGAGGAATGCACTAAAATGTGTTGTTTTTTTTTGTTAATAAGACCATAAAACCATAAGTTATAGGAGCAGAATTAGGCCATTTGGCCATCGAGTCTGCTTCACCATTTCATCATGGCTGATCCATTTTCCCTCTCAGCCCCAATCTCCTGCCCTCTCCCCATAACCTTTCACACCCTGACTAATCAAGAATCTATCAACCTCTACCTTAATTATACACTCAGACTGTGTTTAACTCTGATAATGCATTATTTGGAGGTGGAGCACTATATAATTCAGCGCTATGTAAATCACTGCTATGTAAATCAGTGCTATGTAAATCAGTGCTATGTATATCAGTGCTATGTATATCAGTGCTATGTAAATCAGCGCTATGTAAATCAGTGCTATGTAAATCAGCACTATGCAGGGTCATTACAACATCACATAAATGGACATGTATGCCTGATAAAAAATCAAACCTGAGATATTGAAAACCATAAGACATAGGAGCAGGATTAGGCTATCTGGCCCATCAAGTCTGCTCCACCATTCAATCATGGCTGATCCTTTTTTTTCCTCCTCCTCAACCCTAATTCCTGGCCTTCTCCCCGTAATCTTTGATGCCGCGTCCAATCAAGAACCTAGCAATCTCTGCTTTAAATACACCCAACGACCTGGCCTCCACAGCTGCATGTGGCAACAAATTCCATAAATTCACCACCCATCGGCTAAAGAAATTTCTCCACATCTCTGTTTTGAAAGGGAGCCCTTCTACCCTGAGGCTGTGCCCTCTTGTCCTAGACTCTTACACCATGGGAAATATCCTTTCCACATCTACTCTGTCGAGACCTTTCAACATTCGAAAGGTTTCAATGAGATTCCTCCCCCACTCATCCTTCTGAATTCCAGCCAGAGCCATCAAATGTTCCTCATATGATAACCCTTTCATTCCTGGAATCATCCTTGTGCACGTCCTCTGGACTCTCTCCAATGCCAGCACATCTTTTCTAAGATGAGGGGCCCAAAACTGTTCACAATACTCAAGGTGAGGCCTCATCAGTGCCTTATAAAGCCTCAGGATCACGTCATTGCTCTTGTATTCCAGACCTCTTGAAATGAGTGCTAACCTGGCATTTGCCTTCCTCACCACTGACTCAACCTGCAAGTTAACCTTCGGGGTGTTCTGCACAAGCACTCCCAAGTCCCTCTGCATCTCAGATTCCTGGATTTTCTCCCCGTTTAGAAAATAGTCTGCACATTTATTTCTACTACCAAAGTGCATGACCATGATGTGATACTTTATGTATTGTTATGTGCCTTAAGGAGATCTGTTTTCTTTGTGAGAATGATGTAATAGTCTTTTGGAGGTCACCTGATGTGATTTTCCCGCCGATGTGAGGTCACGTGATGACATGTGCACCATGGATATATAAGGGTAGACCCCAGATGACGCAGTTAGTTTTTAGTTTGTAGATTTCCAGGTAGAACGTGCTGCGTCTCTGTTTCTGCTGCGTGTTTGGATTTGTGATGCAGTTTCATTTTTGAAACGGTTGTGCGTTCTGTTGCAAGATACAATATTATTGGACTGGAAATTTTTGGCTAGATGTGCTGATGAACACTATTCCAGCAGTAGAAGGGAGAGTGAAGACTTTATCGAAGTACAGGACTGAAGGATTGAGAGGAGTCGGCATTGTTCGGCAGTTTAACAAAGGATCAATCTTATTAAGTCTTCGTTGAAGGAGTAGCGAGCTGCATTAGAGATAACTCTTGCCAAAAGAGCAAAGAGTTCATGCAAAGGTTTGCTCTCTCTAAAAGAATTTAAGGTCAGTTGTTTTAAACTGTTTATTTACTGCATCGTGAATCCTGTGGACAGAACCAACAGGAAAGTCGTGTCTATGAAGAAATCCTTCTCTAGAGAAGTCTCTCCCAATTGAACGTATAAATCTGTTGGACTTTTGAATTTACTATTTTAAGAACTATATCTGACTTTATCGCTTTAAGAACTTTTCTCGCATTTAACGCTTTAAGAACCAGTGCTGAGTGACGATTTGTTGAACGGCTGCATAACTGTTAACTTCCGGTTAAAGTTTTCGTTTGGTTTTTTATCATTTATCTGCGTTTAATAAATGATTGGTTGTTTTTATATAACCAATCTCGATTGATATTCATTGTTGCCGGTTACGTAACAGTATACACAGTAACTTGTGGAGTAGCGAACACACAAATAGGCCTGACCTGTACATCAGTGGAGCAGCACCACATCACAGCAGCAGCCGAGGGAAGCGGGTGGTGGTTACCTCTTAGAGGAGGGGCCAGGTTGCGGATCCTCCTCGAATTCTGGCTTCTTCTTCAAGCAGGCGTCGAGATTTGACTGCTTTTTCTTAAGTCTCCTCTCACGGAGGATTTCTCAGCAGCAGGAAATCATGTTGAGAACAGCTCTCTTTGCCTTATTGCTTTGCTCCCAGTCAGGGTCATTATCGATGAACTGGTCCCTGATTTGTGTGATTCACCCCGGATGCGTCGCTCTACCTATTCTCAAAGCTCCTCGTTAGTCAGGCTCTCATCATGAGACTGCAGTAACTTTTTAACATCGCATTCATTAACATCCTCTAATCTCACTTCATTGGCCAGTTCAACGGCGTACCATTATGTGGGGTCTGAGTATACCCAATGACTTGGCCTCCACAGGCACCCGTGGCAACAAATTCCACAGATTCACCACTCTCTGGCTAAAGAAGTTCCTTCTCAACTCCGTTCTAAATGGACATCTCTTTATTCTGAGGTTGAGCCATCTTGTTCTAATCTCCTCTATTGTAGGAAACATCCTCTCCACATCCACTCTATCAAGGCCTTTCCACATGCAATAGATTTTAATGAGGAAGGATGTGGAAACTATAGAAAGGGTGCAGAGGAGATTTACAAGGATGTTGCCTGGATTGGGGAGCATGCCTTATGAGAATAGGTTGAGTGAACTCAGCCTTTTCTCCTTGGAGCAACGGAGGATGAGAGGCGAGCTGATAGAGGTGCATAAGATGATGAGAAACATTGATCGTGTGGATAATCAGAGGTTTATTCCCAGGGCTGAAATGGTTAACATGAGAGGGGAGGGCATAGTTTTAAGGTGCTGGGAAGTAGATACATAGGATAAGTCGGTTTAAGTTTTTTATGCAGAGAGGTGAATGGGCTGCCGGCGACAGTGGTTGAGGTGGATCCAATAGGGTCTTTTAAGAGACTCCTGGATAAGTACTTGAAGCTTAGAAAAATAGAGGGTTATGGGTAACCCTAGGGAATTTCTAAAGTAAGTACATGTTTGGCACAGCATTGTGAGCCAAAGGGCCTGTATTGTGCTGTAGGTTTTCGATGTTTCTATGTTCCTATGAAATAGTGCAGCAGAATCAATGGGCCAAATGGCCTAATTCTGCTCCTATATCTAATGGTCTTATGGTCTTATGGATAGGCAGTGGATAGAACATAAATGCAGTCAATTGGGTGAGCTGAAATTTGTTTGCATTAATGTGAGAAGTATCACATGAACTGAGAGCATGGATCTGCACTTTAACATTTAGTTTTATTTGTCATATACAGTGAAATGTGTCAGAAATACCTTGGGTAACTTAGGAAATAGATAAAGAACAAAAATAAAAAAATACTGCAAAGACTCAAGATCTGAAATACAATTAGAACACACAGTTCCGTCAGCATTTATGGGGGGATTCGTAGAATCTAAATATAAAATGTACATATTATTGAAAATTGAGTTTTTAAACAGGAAAAGGCTGGAGTCGTTAAATTCCACGACGTTGCGTGGCACAGTAGCGTAGTGGCAAGTAACGCTATTACAGTGCCAGGGATCCAAACTCAATTCTCAAGCCATCTGTAAAGAGTTTGGTCATCCTCCCCACGACCGTGTGAGTTGTGGGTTGGCGCCAGGAGTATGGCAACACCTGCACGGGCCCCCGGCACATCCTCATATTGTTTTGATCAGTGAGTGGTTTGGTCTCCTCCCCCATACCAAAGATGTACAGGTTAGTAGGGAGCAAATGGGTGGTCTTCATTTGTTGGCCAGAAGGGCCTCTTACCATGCTGTATCTCTGAATAAAATTTAAAAATTCGATAAATATGTTAGTATCACAATAGGTGGGACTCACTGAAATAATTAGTGCTGCATACATATCACACGGATTAAATTTTACTGGTGAGCAGATGAAAACTAACATAGAAAGACAAATTTATGAAGTCTTCCATTATTGTCTCATTCTCATGGAAACCTCTGGAACTATTTTGCTCAAAAATTGATTCCAGCATCTTCCTGGTTTCATTTTTTGATGGAATTTTATGCAGATTTTATTTTATCCGAGATGGCCTGTTTCCGTGCTGTAATTGTTCTATAGTTATATGGTTATAAGACTTTATGATGGGACTTTATATTTCCTCAAATTCGAAATGCAAGTCATTCTATAAAGTCATACTTCAGATATAGAATATTACATTTTGTAACTACTTGATAGCATGTTTGCCACTACTGGCTGGGTTGAAATTCTTTACATATCCCGAGGCTGCCTTTCATTTTAATGTATTTTGAATTACCTGCAGTCTTTACCATTTATTAGTGAAATGGAAAAGAACATTGGAGCTTGATCTTGGAATGAATCAGATAGAATTGAAAGAATCTAGCTAAGAGGTCCCATGAACAAAAGTGAGTTTAAAACTACTTTTAGAAAAATTATATACATAAAATTTTGGGTGACAGGGTGGAGTAAGTCTACCAAATGAGGTATAAGGCACTCCTTCCCTCCACTAACCTGCAGGTTACCCTTAGGCAAGGTGTGGTATCTGCATAGCCCCTCCGTCAGGATTACGTGAAGCCACGAGAGCAGGTTGAATGAGCAGTTGGTGCATATCACAAGTTCTGGTTATGCTACCACTTACACGAGGCAGACAATCTCTGAAGTGTTGCTAATGGCTGGGGTCATCCATCTTGTAAAGGCACTGCCCAGAAGACGGCAAAGCAAACCACTCCTGTAATTTGCCAAGAACAATCATGGTCAATATCGCTCATGTCTTACGACAGGGCACACAATGCATACTATGAAATTTGGAAAGAAAATTGAATTTTATTGATTAATTGAAAGGTGTAATGAAATACAGTAAAAAAAGAAAATTTTCCACTTCTTATAAACTTTTTCTAGCTGCGACCAACTCCAGGTTACATGCATGGGAGCATTTCAGTTACTGCGTGGCCTCACACTCGCGCAGCTTACAGGGAACAGTGATGACGTGTGTACCGTCATGGAGGTGGGGTGGGTGATGGACCAAGAGGCAGGAGTACGTGAACAGACACAAAAAAGTCTGCAGATGCTGGAAATGAAAAGAAATGCACACAAAATGCTGGAGGGTCTTAGCACATCAGGCAACATCTATGGAAATGAATAGATAGTCGATATTCGGGCCAAGACCCTTCATCAGTCCTGAAAAAGATAGTCAGCCCAAAACATCAACCTCTGTTCATTTCCATAGATGTTCCCTGACCTGCTGAGTTCCTCCAGCATTAATAGATGTCAACAGACATCCAATTAGGGCAAGTTACATTCAATGGCCACTTTATTAGGTACACCTGTGCGCCTTCTTGTTAATGCAAATATCCAATTTTCTTTGAGATTTGAACTCTGAACTTTAATTCAACTAATTAACTGGAGGAAATGATGTGTGCTTTTCTGGACATTTAAAACTGAAGAACATAAAAGATCCTTCAGTAGGAATGTAGAAACTCCTTCTCTCAAGAGTGTTATTGAGTCCTAGAACACTACAGCTTAGTAGCAGGTCCTCCAGCCCATCCAGTCCATGTCAAACTATCAGTCTACCTCGTCACATCAAACTACAGCAGGACTGCAGCTATCCATTCCCTCCATCCATGTACGTATTCAAATTTCTCTTAAACGTTGATATCAAGCTCGCTCATACTTGTGCTGACGGCTCATTCCACAGTCACGGTCCTCTGAATGAAGAAGTTCCCCCTGACCTTCCCCTTAAATATTTCACCTTTCACCCTCAACCCATGACCTTTAGATCTAGTCTCACCCAACCTCAGTGGAAAAAGTCTGCTTTCATTTACCCTGTCTGTACCCCTCATTCATAATTTTGTATACCTCTGTGAAATCTCCCCTCAGTCTTTCACATTCTAGGAAATAAAGTACTAACTTAATCAACTTTTCCCTATTCAACTCAGGTCCTCAAGTCCTAGCAACATCTTTGTAAATCTTCTCAGTATTCTTTCAATCATATTTACATCTTCCCTGTGGGTAGGTGATCAAAACTGGACACAATACTCCAAGTTAGGCTTCACCAATATCTTATACAATTTGAACATAACATCCCATCTCCCATAGATTTAGGAAGGTAGTCAAGCTGTGGACTTCTCTGCTCAGACCATCACTGAGGGCAACTCATCAGGAGTACTTAAAGTGGAGTAGATGAATTCAGACATCCCACCCTGCAAAAACTCATTTCAGAGAGGTAGCACCATCAATTTGCGAGAGACTCCCGGAACTTCCAGGAGAGGTGGGATGTCTGCAATAGAGTAGCTCCTTAGCAGTTAGCCAGCTAGTTTAAATAACGTTAGCTATGCTAATGAACGAATGACACCTGTTAAACTCACCTCAACATGTCTTTTACAGTCTTACCCCACCATGGGCAATAGAAAAGTCACTGTTGCAAACAGTGCAGCAAACAACACTGTCATTATTTTTGACCCCTATTAGGCAGGGGTACACTTTAGGGTGACGTCTGGGGTGACGTATGTTTTATATTTTCTTTTTTTGGAACACTCTGCCATGGTGCGCGCGCGTGCTCTCTCTCTCTCGCTCTCTCTCTCTCTCTCTCTCTCGCTCTCTCGTGGTTGCTCTTGCGCTTGCTCTCTCTTGTTCTCTCTTGCACGCGCTCGCTCTCGTGGTCGCTCTGTTGCTCTCGCGTGCCCTCTCGCGCGCTCTCTCTCTCTCTCTCTCTCTCTTTCTCTTGCTCTCGCACTCTCTCGCTCGCTCGCTCTCAAAAAAATTGATTTCCGGGACATTGTATATAATTTGCGGGCATCAGGGAGCCACTATTAATATGTGGGAGACTCCTGGAACTTCCGGGAGAGGTGGGACGTCTGTGAATTGTGTAAAAATTTAGGGGATTGAGGCCTCTGGGGATCTAGCATGTGGTAGAGCAGCCATGGAAACTGAATGTGGGACAGGTTTGAGGAGCCAAGTGGCTAACTGTGCTCCTATCTTCTTGTGTTTCTAGGATTTACACATTGAAGGAGGATTGGTGTTTAACCAGATAAGGAAATAGAGAGATTTGGGAGTTGAATAATTAGAGGCAATTAGTTTTGAAGTAAGGTAATATCGAGTAAAAACACAAGAATAGTTTGAATATCTTGTTTCCTTCATAATTTTAATGCAATCTAACTAAAAAAAGGTCTGGATCACTTTGCTTTGTTTATGCCAGTACTAACAAATCCCAATTGTACTGAAACATTTCTTTGGCAGCATCAAACCCATTAGTGCAGTACAGATGCTGAATCACACAATTACTGCAAGAGGCACAACAGAAAAAGCAGTTAGAAAGTTAATTGCTGCCTGGACTGAGCAGAGAAGTTAAGGCTTGTAGAAAGGCTTTAAACAATAATGTAATATGCTTTTATTTTGAACTGCTTGCTTATCTATCCAATAACACCAAGCATAAGGCAAACTGAATACATCTTCAAATGTCCCATCCCGACTACAACGAAGAACAACGGCGAAATCCGGAGGGCAAAGTCGAATATTGACGTCCAGAGCACGGCGAGTTCAGATGTGGAAGCCTTAAGGTCAAAGACTGAATGTAAACGAGGGCCTGGGTCACGAGGGCCAGAGGTCAATGCATATCTGGAAATCAAACCCATGGCTGGTGAGTTCTGGGTGCAGTCAGAAGTTGCAGGCCCATGTCTGTGAATGTGAGAGCCCAGGGACAAGGAATGGAGGCCGGAAGGTGGCCTGGGCAAGGAGGCCTCAAGGAGGAGCTACAGGAGCTTGAAGAGCTTGGACAAGGAGGCTCCAGGGAGAAGCTACGGGAACCTGAAGACATACACTCCAACACTTCTTCCCCTCCGATTTCTGAACGGACCATGAACCCATGAACACTACCTCACATGTTGCTCCCTTTTGCACTAGACTATTTTTATTTCACTTATTGTGACTTACAATATATTTTAGTATATTGCATTGTACTGCTGACACAAAACAACAAATATATGTCAGTGATAATAATCCTGTTCTGAATCTGTTTCTGATTTTATAGGACAAGGTGATGGATAATCACAAGAAACAACATCTAAATGGCAGCATCTGATCTAATAACACAGTGGAAGAGACAGAGCATACCATCACTGGATAACTGAATTCAAAGGTTTCAAAGGTACATTTATGTCAGAGAAATGTATCCAATATACATCCTGAAATGCTTTTTCTTCGCAAACATCCATGAAAACAGAGGAGTGCCCCCAAAGCAGGAATGACAGTTAAATGTTAGAACCCCAAAATCCCTCCAGCTCCCCACCTTCCCACATGTAAGTGGCAGCAAGCAACAATCCCCCTTCCCCTACCAGCAAAAAAAAGCTTCAGCACCCACCACCGAGCACTCAAGCACGCAGCAAAGCAACAGCAAAGACACAGATTTGCAGAACCCCAAAGACTATTTGTTCACCCAGTATTCGACATACCACAGGCTCTTTTTCTCCCTAATAAGGGAAAAAGAAGCATCTCTATTTCACAGCGGGAGGGGAGACATAATAAACAACTCACTAGTTTACGATGTTAAAAGTCCATTGCGTCGTTTTTCCTGAGCTCTGTGCCCAAAGACCTCGTGTCTCTGGGCACACAGCCGTAGATCTTCCAACTCCCCCGATGACACACTGATCTCCTGCCTTGGCACCAACCTGTGATCTGCCCGTCTCCAGAGCCACGGGATCTTGGTCCTCCGAAGGCGAGCTGAGCTCTTAGGCCGAGCCCTTGGCATGCTGAATAACGACTAGTCGTGATACCCCAAGAGCAGGTCCCATTCCCGCAAAGAACCGTAGTCAGCATGTAACTCCAGGTCAGGGTCTTCAAAAGAAACCTGAAAGGGAAAAATAGAGATATTAAAGATGGAAATAGAGCTGTTTCCGAAGATACAAGCAAAGGAGTCGCCATTAGGGGTCATTGTCTCTTCCTACGCTCCTCCTCCTCCTCAAGGTTCAAAGTACATTTATTAACAAAGTACGTATACTTTATACAACATTGAGATTTGTCTCTTTCCAGGTAGCCACGAAACAAAGAAGAACCTATTAAAAAGGTCTGTCAAACACCAAATGTCCAAGGAAAAAAAACAAATTGTGCAAATAATAAAAGTAAGCAAACAACATTCAGAACTGAAGTTCACTAAAATGAGTCCACAGCCACGAAGCCAGTCGCAGCCGATCCAGGAGCACACTAGTTGCAGGCAATAGCCTCAGTTTCCATGAACAGTAGCAAAGTACAGACTATGGAAGACACTGGTGGTTCCATCCCTAATTCACTATCTCATGTTCTTTTTATCTTTACTTATCGTCTCTTCTGATACACTTGCTGCTGATAAGCACACACATCCTGCCCTCAAACTATCTAAATTCCAGATACCTACGGGAAAACTTGACCAGGTGAAGACTGAAGAAATCCTGATGAATTCGGCGAGCTTGACTTTCAGGAATACAAGTACACGAGGCTAACACGAGGGGGCATAGTTTTAAGATGCTTGGAAGTGGTACACAGGGAATGTCAGGGGTAAGCTTTTCACACAGAGTGGTGGGTGCGTGGAATGCACTGCTTGCTTGCTATACAATAGGCTCTTTTAACAGACTCTTAGATAGGTACATGTAGCTTACAAAAATAGAGAGCTATGCGTAGGGAAATTCTAGGCAGTTTCTAGATTAGGATATGTGATTGGCACAACATTATGGGTCAAAGGGCCTGTAATGTGCTGTCAATGTCTACGAGGGGTGATTGATAAGTTTGTGGGCTAGGTAGAAGGAGTCAATTTTAGAAAACCTAGCACATTTATTTTTCAACATAGTCCCCTCCTACATTTACACACTTCACCCCTTGGTCGTGGAGCATACGGATCATTTCTTTGTAGAAGTCAGCGTCTTGGACCTCTAGAAAGTGGTCCACAGCAGGGTGATTGAAAAGTTTGTGGCCTAAGGTAGAAGGAGATGAGTTACACAGCTCTTGTTACGTGCACATGCAGTTCAACTTTTTGATTGATTATGCAGAAAGTTTGAAGTTAATAACTCATCTCCTTCTACCTTAGGCCATGAACTTATCAATCACACCTGCTTTGGACCACTTTCTCGAGGTCCAAAATGCTGACTTCTACAAATAAGGGATCTGTATGCTCCGCGACCACTGGACAAAGTGTGTTAATGTAGGAGGGGACCATGATGGAAAATAAATGTGCTAGGTTTTCTAAAATTGTCTCTTTCTACCTTAGGCCACAAACTTATCAATCACCCCTCGTATGTTCTAAGTTCTAGGCACAGCCATTTCTGGGGCGGCCATTACTGGGAGCAGCCACTTGCGGGCTCCCAGCACAATCCTCATTGATTTGATTTTAAGGATGACCCTAGGCATTGGGATGATATATGAAAGCACAGAGACCTTCGTTTGAAGCCTCCAATTATGATGTGGAGTCTGATATCTCTCCTGCTACAGATGTGGATCATGAATGATGTTAAACACCGTGATTTAGGCCATTTAGCCCATTGAGTCTGCTCTGACATTTGATCATGGATGCTATGTTATCCCTTTCAAACCCACTCTCCTGCCTTCTCCCCATAAGAGTTGATGTCCTTGTTAATCAAGAACCTATAAAATGAAATGAAATGAAATATCTTTATTGTCATTGCGTAGTACAATTTGTCATGCACCAATACAGCAAAAATGAGTTTGCGACTCCCGTACTCAATGCTATAAAACAACAAATAAAATAAATGAACAATAAATAAAATCTAGTAACCAGCCAGTACAATCAGCAACCATAAAACCAGTATTAAAGTAGCAATATGACAAATTTATGGATGATGCTTGCTTGATTGTTTCAGATCAATTATAGCTCTGGGGAAAAAGCTATTTTTCAGTCTGGAAGTGTGGGCGTAGAAAATCTTATAACATCTGCCAGAGGGAAGAAGTTCAAACAGATGATTGCATGGGTGTGTATTGTCCTTACAGATGCTTGTAGATTTCCTTAGGCAGCAAGAACTCCAGGTGTCCTCCAGGGTTGGGAGCTGTGTCCCAATGATCTTCTGTCCGCTAGGGACGACCCGCTGAAGTGCTTTCCCTATCAGCTGCTGTGCAACCGAGATACCACACAGAGATGCAGTATGTTAAGATGCTTTCTATGGTGCAGCGGTAAAAGGTCACCAGCACCTGTTCAGGTGGACCAGCTTTCTTCAGCCTTCTGAAGAAAAACAAGCATTGCTGTGCTTTCTTAACTACTGTTGTGATGTTAGTGGACCATGTAAGGTCTTCTGAGATGTGTATTCCCAGAAACCTGAAACTGTACACTCTCTCCACGATGTCTCCCTATCACCCCCCACTTGAAATATACCCAGTGACTTGACTTCCAGAGCCACCTGTGGCAAAGAATTCAACAGATTCAAGTGTGGAATGTGCTTCTCACACATTGGTAAAAGTGAGAAGGCTTGTACAAAGATTAAAGAGGAGGCATTTGACATTTTATTTGACATTACCTGTTTACATACTTCTATCTACCAATACTTGCCAGAAAATTTTGGGCCAAAGCCAGCCATCCCCACAGTGGCAGCAATCAGACAAAGATGAAACATGATATTCTCTCTGTGAGTTGAGCAATTCTCTTCATAACAGAATACCACGCAAGCCTTTCATACTGGGAGGCAGCAGAGTATTTCAAATATAAATATTTTATGTTGCAATTTGTTGATGACAATATCCCAGTCAGAGTTGAAGCAAATCAAAAAAAGAACACTGCCCGAAAGCAGAGAGAGTCAGAGTCATCGAGACAAAGAGAAGTGCAGCACAGAAACAGGCCTTTCGGCACATTTAGTCCATGCTGGAACCACTTAAACCGCCTAGCCCCATCGACCTGCACTGGGACCATAGCCCTCCCATCCAAGTACCTATCCAAACTTCTCTTAAACTTTGAAATTGAGCTCACATGCACCAGTTGTACTGGCAGCTTGTTACCCAGTCTCACGACCCTCTGAGTGAAGATGTTTCCCTCATGTTTTCCTTAAACCTATCTCCTTTCACCCTTAACCCATGATCTCTGGTTGCTGTTGCACCCAACCTCAGTGGAAAAAGTCTGCTTGCACTAACCCTGTCTATACCCCTCATAACTGTGTATACCTCTCTCAAATCTCCTCTCAATCTTCTACGTTCTAAGAAATACAGTCATAACCAGTTCCACCTTGCCTTGTACCTCAGGTCCTCCAGACACAGCAACATTCTTGTAAATTTTCTCTGTACTCCTTCAACCTTGCTTACATATTTCCTGTAGGTAGATGACCAAAACTGCACACAATACTCCAAATTAGGCCTCATCAATGTCATACACAACTTCAACATAACACCCCATCTCCTGCACATTAAGGCCAATGTGCCAAAACCTTTCTTTACGACCCCATCTAGCTATGACGCCATTTTCAGCAAGCTATGGACCTGTATTCCAAGATCCCTTTGTTCTACTACGTACTTGGATATACTCCAACTGATCTGATGTTGGTGTCACGTCTAACCTTCTTACCACAGATAACAAGAATATCTTCAAATCAAATTGTGTTAAATGGAAGAATTCTGGAATACCTCAAGGCTGATTCTCAAATGAGTTCCACGCCCAGTACCTTGCGTCAATAGGGTGTCTTGCAGCAGTGAGTATAAGAGAAATGTCACTGCACTCCTGCTGCTGCCGATGGGTGGCGTAGACCGGATTCTTGGGTTCCATGCCACTGGGCTCGGGAGCGGCTGTTGCCTGCATCCAGTGGGGTTTCTGGACGGGTTTGTCTCAGCACTGAACTCACTCCACAGTTGTGGAGTGCACAGGAGTATATTCCAGTGTCTCAGAAAGGCAGCGTCCATTATTAAGGACCTCCAGCACCCAGGGCATGCACTTTTCTCACTGTTACCACCAGGCAGGAGGTACAGGAGCCTGAAGGCACACACTCAGCGATTCAAGAACAGCTTCTTTCCTTCTGCCATCCGATTCCTAAATGGACATTGAAACCTTGGGCACTACCTCACTGTTTTTAATATAAGTATTTTTTACACGTTTTTTAATCTATTCAATATATGTATACTGTATTTGATTTGAGACCATAAGATATAGGAGCAGAAGTAGGCCATTTGGCCCATTGTAAGTAAATTTATTTATTTATTTATTTATTTATTATTATTATTTTATTTTGTTTATTTTTCTTTCTTTTATTCTATATTTTGTATTCTATTGAACTGCTGCTGCTAAGTTAACAAATTTCACATCACATGCCGATGATAATAAACTGGATTCTGATTCTGAAGCCTTGGGTCCCATGCTGCTGGGTTTGGGAGCGGCTGTTGCCTGCATCCATTGAGTTTCTGAACGAGTTCGTCACTGCACTGAACACACTCCACAGCTGTGGACTCGCTTCGGGGAATCTGAAATTCATGTCCCTGTGATTTTTGTTCACTTCAGCACTGAACTAACTTTGCAGCTGTGGCCTGTGGCTATTGGCAGAATGCTAAGGACTACCATCAGCACAATGCTGGGAACTCACTTCTCAAAACTCTGCAGTTAATGTTATTTGTTTATTTTTTATTGTTTGCATGATTTGTTCTTTTTTTTCGCACATTGGGTGTTTGATGGTCTTGCGGTGCGAGGTTTTTTTTTGAATGAGTTCTGTTGTGTTTCTTTGCTCTGTGGCTGCCTGCAAGAAGATGAATCTTAAGGTTGGATACTGTATGCATACTTATTTAATAAATGCACTTTGAACTCATGTTTGTTTACTGAATTGCTTTCTGATTAGATGTATAAGTGAACTGCTAGGCTGTTACTCCTTCTAGTCATTGAAGAGGGGAGAGAAGAGAAGTGAAGTGGAGAGCAGTTTCAGGACAAGGTTCTTGGATCTTAGATCTTCATGCTATAGATTAAGATCCAGATACGACCTGAACAGTATCAGAAGTGTAAGGTGCCAAAAGTTGTCTGTTTAAGGTCATTGGAAGGTTTGTGTAGATCATTGAACTTAATTCCCAAAAAGCAGGAATTGTTGATATAGTCATAAAAAAAAACAGGATACATTAGAGAAAGGTGTAACAGTGGAAGAAAGCTACATAAGAGTGTCACCGTGTGCCCTGACATATGGTTGAACCACGGTGCGAGGAACAACAGACTCCGATGTTGAGACAGAAACATGAGTTTGTTCATAGGAATTCCAAATGAACATCCACGAGAGGAATCATTCTCAACACACAAGGACCCCGCAATCAGCCCTAATTAGGAGTTCACTTTAAATAAGTGCAATATGCAGAAAACCTGTGCCAGTCAAATTAAACTAGACAAGATTAAACAGAAAGCACAAGGGCTGTCTGACTCTAGAGAAGACAATTAACAAATACAGGTGCACAACACAGTACATATATGTAACTCACACATAACATATAAAGTAATATTACCACAAATAGTGAGGTGCGTTTACACCACAAGTCAAAACGTAAACAGTATACACTACTGGCATTTCATACATGGTGAGACCTGAGTGATGGCAGGAAGTTCAGTAGTCTTCCGGCCTGGGAGAAGAAGCTGTTTCCCATCTTAACAATTCCTGTCTGATGCTACAGTACCTCCTGCCTGATGGTAGAGGGTCAAAGAGATTGTTAGACGGTTGGGAGGGATCATTGACAATACTAAGGGCCCTGTGTACATAGTGCTACTGATAAATATCTCTGATAGGTGGAGGAGAGATCTCCAAAGATCCTCTCAGCAGTCCTTGCAATCCTTTGTAAGGACTTGTGATAAGATTCTTTTATGATAAGAGGAGCAATGCAATATATGAAATATTCATAGAGACATACAGCACAGGAGCAGGGTCTTTGGCCCCTGATGTCTGCTCCAATCATGGATGCCATTCTCAATAATAAGAATGATACAACAGCGGCTACACTAATTGAGGTGCTTAAAGAGAGCCAATCTGCTTCCAGATTTGCTGGCCAGCTTTTATCCACGTGCGATAGAAAGCATACTGACAAACAGAGTGACAGTGCGGTGCTCTAGCTGCAGCAAGACAGATCACAAAGCATCCAGTGGGTGATTAGGACGGCTCAGCACATCATTACGACTCAACTACTGGACCTGGAGACAATCTACAACTCCCAATTCCTACAGCGCATTCGTAACATCATTAAAGACCCATCCCATTCCAGACACTGTCTGTTCCATCTCCTGCCATCTGGTAGGAGATACAGAAACATCTTAGCCAAGACAGTAAGACTGGAAAACAGCTTCTTCCCGAGAGTCGTTGTGCAGCTGAATAATGTTACACCCTGGCTTTCAACGCCCTTTGAGTGTTATGGACTATCAATGTGTTGCATGTAAATATAGGAATTATTTTTTTAATTAAGCCGTACGGCTTGCTTTGTAAATATCTGCTTTGCACAGATTGGAACAGCACTGCAATCCGTTGTCTTGAGCAATGGCAATAAAGTTCTGTTCTATTCTATACTATACTATATGATTCATCTATCTGTACAAGGTCCAACACATTCCTCTCTTCACTGTCTGTTCATGTGCCTGTCAAAATACTTCGTAAACATTACTGTCATATTTACTTCTGCCATTTCCCCTGGCAGTGTGTTCCAAGAACCTATCACCGTATGTGTAAAAACAAACCCTGCACATATTTTTTCTATGGAGGTACCTTTTGATTTGATGTTCTCACCCCTAAGTGTGGCATCAAGCTGTTGACTGCTCTCTCTCCTACATTGTTGGCAGGTACGTCCCATGTCAGCCTGGAGGAGCTGTTTGTATGAACAATCACATGCTGTGTGGATGGGGGAATCTGAGGTGTTACAAATATTTTCGCCTCTAGCCAGAAAGGAGCCTGAGCATGATGACCTTGATATGAAACATTACACTAGTCTTTGCAATGCTCTAGACCTGCCCAAGACAGGGGTGGTACTTACATGACATCCATGATAAACCCCTGGTATCTCAGTCACTGGCACAAATGTATTTCAGTAAGAATTGTTTCAGAGCATCAAGCGAGTGTGACTTTCAGCTGAGAGCTAAAAACATTATTTTTTTTTTCTTTCTTTTTGTATTTGTGCATTTTGTTCTCTTTTGCCCACTGGCTGCCTGTCCTGCTGGTACGGCCTTTCATTGATTCTATTATGGTTATTGGATTTATTGAGTATGCCCACAAGAAAATGAATCTCAGTGTTGTATATGGCGACACATTTGTACTTTGATGATAAATTTACTTTGAACTTTACAGCGGCTGGTCATGATGTGTACTTGCATTGGTACAAATTCTGCCCATTTAAGCATGGTGATTAGCACAGTACAGGCGACCCCGGTTCAGTTCCTGCCATTACCAGTAAGGAGTTTGTACCTTTTCCCCATGACTGCATGGGTTTCTTCCAGGTGCTCCTGTTTCCTCCCACGTTCTAAGAGCACGTGGGTGGCCAGGTCATTGGGCATACTTAAGGCTGATCTGCTTATGTCTATGGTCACATAGGTTGATAGAATAATTGGCCATTGTAAATGTCCCGTGATCGGGCTCAGATTAAATCGGGGATTTAATTTAATTTAATTTAATTTAATTGGGCAGCGTGGCTCAAAGGGCTGGAAGGGACTATTCCACGCTGTACGTCAATAAATTTTCCCTATTATGCAGCACTCAAGATGAATACTTGGTTGTAAGCTGTATTTATCACGTGTACATCCAAACATAGAAACATACAGAGAAATGCGCTGTTTGTGTCAATGCCCAACACAGGCTGAGAATTGTGCAGTGCAGCCTGCAGGTGGCGCCCTGCTTTCAGCGCCAACACAGCATGCCACCATTCATTAACCCTAAGTAACCCTAAGTCTTTGGGGTGTGGGAAGAAGCCCCAGAGCACCTGGAGAAAGCCCATGTGATTTCAGGAAGAAACTACAAACTCCTCACACGCAGTGGCAGGAAGTGAACACCAACAGGATATTGATGGTGCTCTAAAGCGTTGTGTGAGCTGCTATACTACTGTACCCACCTTTATACTATGCCTTTATAGCAAGTTATGGCTCCTTAAGGTTGTTATAGCTGGGGGGGGGGGGTGGTAATGCGGACAAGCTCCCACTACCTATCAAATGCTCCCAATGACGTGCACCTCAAATAGCCTTGGACAACCAAGTCTAGCTCCAGGCCTTCATGTGTGGTATTGCTACTCAGCCCAGCAGAATTGTTTCTACTGATAGGAGAAGGGTTGCTGGTGCCTTAAAACCAGTCACTTTGGGCAGATGAGGATCATCAGCTCATCTAGAAGGAAAACTCTGATCTCATATCTGTGTTGCACTCTGTCTATACTCACTCATGGGGAAGGCTTTGGGAGTAAACCCCGAGGCAAAAATCTGGAGCAGGAGTCCTTAAAGCAGTCCTATGTTGAGCTCAAATCTGATTGGCAACTCAGGCGATGCTGTCCCTACTGTTCCTTTGGGTTCATCAGCTGCATGGAGAGTGGGAGCTTGCTGCGTGGGCAACAGATTGCTCTCCATATCGTACTGGCCAGACTTGTGAATCACTAAGACATTTAGGACACAATACTCATCGTCAACACCGACCAATGAAGGGCCTCACAACAATATGCAGTAATCTGAATATCTGACCTGCATATAAAACTGCTGGTGTTATCCTCCTTGTTCCTGAATATCTATTGAACTGTGCAAGATTAAGAGTTTGGAGTTAGCTACCTCTGTGAGGCGGAGGTGCCTTGAAATCAGTGATTGATGTTTCAGTCTACCTGCTCGGCATAATCCCAGTGTGCACAAACAGCCCTGACTCAATCATTGCTGGAGTATCTCATGCTACAGGTAACTATTACTGCAAAGGCCTCCATGCCCAGATTAATTCAACATCTTTGTCACGTGAGCAACATGTAGAACGGAGCCAGGTTTTGCAGATGCTAGCATCAGTACCTTCACTAGAATTTGCAGAGGTAGGGCTAATAAATCAGTTCAGGGCAGCATATTTTTGTTCATGGCCGGTTGCTTGAAAATTCTCCAGCAAATTAAATTAAGACAACTGGAACTACGAAATTGAAAAAAACACTAAAGATACCAGGCCTCCAACCTGATGGCATGAATATTGATTTCTTCTTCCGGTAAAAAAATTATTTTTTTTCCTCCCCTTCCTCTCTTCTTATATTCCCCACTCTGGCCTTTCACCTCTTCTCACCAGCCCATCATTTCCCTCTGGATCTCCTCCTCCTTTCCTTTCTCCTATGGCCCACTCTCTTCTCCTATCAGAATCTTTCTTCTCCAAGCCCTTTACCTGACCTGTTAAATACACAAAACAACCCACCTGGCTTCATGCATCATCTTCCAGCTGTCCTCCTTCCCTTACCCCCCACTTTTTGATTTTGGCATCTTACTCCATCTTTCTGAGTGCTAAAGAAGCGCCTTAGCCCGAAATGTCGATTGTTCGTTCATCTCCACAGAGGCTGCCTGACCTGCTGAGTACCTCCATTGTTTTATTGCTCTGGATCTCCAGCATCTGCAGATTTTCTAATGTTAAGGATATCATGATATTGTTTTTTCAGCTGGATAGAAATTCAGATTCAAATTAATTTATTTATCACATGAACATCAAAACAGACAGTGAAGTGTGTCATTTGCATTAACACCCACACAATTTATGGATATGCTGGGGGCAGTCTGCAAGTGTTGTCGCACACTATGCCCACCAGGCTGAGCAGAACAACACAGAACACGACAAAACAGAGCTCAACAAGCAACAAAATTGTGGATAGTCAGAGGCTTTTTCCCAGGGCTGAAATGGCTGCCACAAGAGGGCACAGATTTAAGGTGCTTGGGAGTAGGTACAGAGGAGATGTCAGGGGTAAGTTTTTTACTCAGAGAGTGGTGAGTGCGTGGAATGGGCTGTCGGCAACAGTGGTGGAGGGGGATACAATAGGGTCTTTTAAGAGACTTTTGGATAGGTACATGGAACTTCGAAAAATAGAGAGCTATGGGTAACCCTAGTAATTTCTATGGTTGGTAGGGACATGTTTGGCACAGCTTTGTGGGCCGAAGAGCCTGTATTGTGCTGTAGGTTTTCTATGTTTCTAAGTTTCTAAAACAACAACAGCAAAATAAGCCCCTTTCCTCCTTCCCACCCACATATCCACACTGTCCTCCAACCCCAGGAATGAAGGAAACCCAGGAAGCATGAAAGAGGCAATTTCAATGGCTCTAAGCCTGTAATCGCTGGAGTTTTAGAAAAATGAGGGAGTAATCTTATTGAAAGGCTAAGATAGACTGGATGTGGAGAGGATGTTTCCTATAGAGCAGCGGTCCCCAACCACCGAGCCGCAAGGAAACAATATGATTTGGCGATATGAAACAATATGAGTCAGCTGCACATTTCCTCATTCCCCGTCACGCACTGTTGAACTCGAACACCCCGCCTCCTGTCGGCCGGTCCGCAAGAATATTGTCAATATTAAACCGGTCCGCGGTGCGCAAAAGGTTGGGGACCCCTGCTATAGAGGGTGAGTCTAGGACCAGAGGGCACAGCCTCAGATTACAAGGATGTCCGTTTATTATAGAGATGAGGAGGAATTTCTTTAGTAAGTGGGTGAGAAAACTGTGGAAATCATTGCGACTGATGACTGTGGAGGTTAGGTCATTGGCCATCTTTAAAGTGGATGCTGATAGGCTCTTGATTAGTCAGGGTATCAAAGGTTACAGGAAGAAGGCAGGAGAATGGGATTGAAATCATCCATGTACCTCTCCAAACTTCGCTTAAATTTTGAAATCGAGCTCACATGCAGCACCTGCACTTGCAGCTCATTCCACACTTTCATGACCTTTTGAGTGAAGAAGTTTCCCCTCATGTTCCCTTTAAGCATTTAACATTCCACCCTTAATCCATAACCTCTAGTTGTAATTCCACCAAAACTCAATGGAAATATATATTTCCTTAAGAGTTTTGCCCGGTACTATATGTTTTATGGCCTTATTGTACCATAGCTCAAGTAAATGAAAAGCACAGAAAGTGAAAAATAAAGAATCAGAATGTTTACAGTGTTCTATAAATCATGGTTTATGATTTATACTCTTCTCAGTGGACCTATTCATGTGATGTTACAACTGATGCAGTGTTTGGTAATTCCAAAGCCTCATGTGCTCTTCAATAAATATGATGTCTAGTGTATCAGATGACACTAAAGTGAAGATTTCCAAAGTGGAAGGTTCAAAGTAAAGTTATTATCAAAGTACGCATACATCACCAGATAGACCTGGAGGAAGTCTGTTGAAGAGGGAGCTGCGTGACGTGAGAATGGCCTCCGCCTTGCTCTGGAGGACAGGCGGCAGCCGCGAAGGAAGAGTCTGAACAGTCAAAAGACCCACAGTCGCTACTTGGTTCCTGGATCGGCCTCTAAGGCCACTTGAGGACAACCCCTCAGGGGAACATCAAGTCAAGTCAAGTCAGTTTTTATTGTCATTTCCACCATAACTGCTGGTACAGCACACAGTAAAAACGAGACGTTTTTCAGGACCATGGTGCTACATGAAACAATACAAAAACTACACTGAACTATGTAAAACGACACAAAAACTACACTAGACTACAGACCTACCCAGGACTGCATAAAGGGCACAAAACAGTGCAGGCATTACAATAAATAATAAACAAGACAATAGGCACAGTAGCGGGCAGTAGGTTGGTGTCAGTCCAGGCTCTGGGTATTGAGGAGTCTAATGGCCTGGGGGAAGGAACTGTTAATACAGTCTGGTCGTGAGAGCCCAAATGCTTCGGTGCCTTTTGCCAGATGGCAGGAGGGAGAAGAGTTTGTATGAGGGGTGCGTGGGGTCCTTCATAATGCTGTTTGCTTTAGGGATGCAGCGTGTGGTGTAAATGTCTGTAATGGCAGGAAGAGAGACCCCAGTGATCTTCTCGGCAGACCTCACTATCCGCTGCATACTCGACTCCAGTGATCGCATTACAATGAGATTGATTTTCCTGCTGGCATTCACAGTAAAACAAAGAAATACAATAGATTCATTGAAAAACTACACACAAAGAATGACAAACGACCAAAGTGTAGAAGGAGTCAAACGGGACAAATACAAAAAATAAATAATTTTAATAAATAAACATAAATATTGAATACAGAGAACATAAGTTATTTTGAACATAAAGGGATGCAAAAGAGGGAATGGATTTTGACTGTTACGGTTCACTCTCACTGTTCTAATTTCTCATACAATATTTCTTTTTAATATTGTTAAGAGCCGATAACTCTTGAGGGAGGTGACAGAAATCACTGATCCACAAACCAGAGTGACAAACATGCAGCACACAATACTGAAACAACTCAAGCCTGTTATTAATTTCTATCTTTAAATGCTCATCAATAACAATACGTTCGAAGAATGTGACATGTTGACACCACTGACAGAGTCCTTGTAGTTTGTTGTTTTCAGAGCTACCAAGTAATCTACACTCCGTGGCCACTTTATTAGGTACCTTCTGCATCTAATAAAGTGGCCACTGAGAGTATGCTTGTAGTTTTCTGCTACTGTAGCCCATCAATGTGTGGTATGTTCAGAAATGTTCTTCTGCTGTAACGTGTGGCTATTTGAGTTGCTGTCGCCTTCCTGTCAGCTTCAACCAGTCTGGCCATTCTCCTCTGACCTCATTAACAAGACATTTTTCCCACAGAACTGCCACATACTGGATTTTTTTTTTCTCTCTGTAAACTCTGGAGAGACTGTTATGCATGAATATCCCAGGAGATCAGCAGTTTTTGAGATACTCAAACCAACCTGGCTGGCACTAACAATCATTCCTCGGTCAAGGTAACTTAGATCGCATTTCTTCCCCATTCTGATGTTTGTTCTGAACAACAGCTGAATCTGTTGACTATGCCGGCAGGCTTTTATGCATTGATTGGCTGATTAGGTATTTGTATTAATAAGCAGGTGTATCTAACCAAGTGCCCACTGAGTGTATTTTCAGTCAAAGTTTTTCAGTTCTTCAGAATAACAAAGGAAATCTCAATTTTTCTGACCCATTTCTACATATCAAATCAAAATATGCAGCACTTACTGTAATTGATTTACTTTTTTCCCTACATCGAACTGCTGCTGCAAAGTAAACAAATTTCAGGCTATATAGTCATAGTCATAGTCATAATTTATTGATCCCGGGGGAAACTGGTTTTCGTTACAGTTGCACCATAAATAATAAATAGTAATAAAATCATAAATAGTTAAATAGTAATATGTAAATTATGCCAGTAAATTATGAAATAAGTCCAGGACCAGCCTATCGGCTCAGGGTGTCTGACCTTCCAAGGGAGGAGTTGTAAAGTTTGATGGCCACAGGCAGGAATGACTTCCTATGATGCTCTGTGTTGCATCTCGGTGGAATGAGTCTCTGGCTGAATGTACTCCCGTGCCCACCCAGTACATTATGTAGTGGATGGGAGACATTGTCCAAGATGGCATGCAACTTGGACAGCATCCTCTTTTCAGACACCACCGTCAGAGAGTCCAGTTCCATCCCCACAACATCACTGGCCTTATGAATGAGTTTGTTGGTTCTGTTGGTATCTGCTACCCTCAGCCTGCTGCCCCAGCACACAACAGCAAACATGATAGCACTGGCCACCACAGACTTGTAGAACATCCTCAACCTCGTCTGGCAGATGTTAAAGGACCTCAGTCTCCTCAGGAAATAGAGACAGCTCTGACCCTTCTTGTAGACAGCCTCAGTGTTCTTTGACCAGTCCAGTTTATTGTCAATTCGTATCCCCAGATATTTGTAATCCTCCACCATGTCCACACTGACCCCCTGGATGGAAACAGGGGTCACCGGTACCTTAGCTCTCCTCAGGTCTACCACCAGCTCCTTAGCCTTTTTCACATTAAGCTGCAGATAATTCTGCTCACACCATGTGACGAAGTTTCCTACCGTAGCCCTGTACTCAGCCTCATCTCCCTTGCTGATGCATCCAACTATGGCAGAGTCATTGGAAAACTTCTGAAGATGACAAGACTCAGTGCAGTAGTTGAAGTGGAGATATTAAACCTGATTCTGATTCTAACTTACTGCAGTTATATATTATATATTGGTTAAGCTCTCTGTTACTTCTAGATTCGAACAACAATGTTTCTAAGAAACTTTTTATTTCTTTTTTAACTGATACTACTGTCAATACTTCACTGTACCCAGTTTTATTTTAATTCCCCGAAGATGCAAATATTTCACCTTTTATAGGTCTCCAGTTCTGTACATCAACATCGCTCTGACATAAGGATTTCTAAAACTGTCTCCATTCTTCGGCTGTTAATCAAATCAATGACATTCCACCCACAGCCTTTCTTTCTTTTTGCAATGTACTGACTTTTAAATCTCAGTTTTAACTTCCTTTATTCTCAAATTTGCATTTATTCAACCAGCTCCCAGTACCTCTACAGTGATGATAACCTGTCTCAGCCATCAACACTGAATATGTGCTGCTTCGACCACAGATTTTTCAAGAACATTTGAAATGAAATTGTGAATGGCTTAATAAAAATATTTCATTATCCAATGCAATTTAATTTGTCACATTGTTCTGCGTAGCTTTCTGATGTGCTCTCTCCATTTTACAATGTGAATGATTAGTACATGATTTTATGAATTTAATTTAGGAATCAGTAATAATAATTCTTTCTGATGCACATTAACTCTTAAAGCTTTTGATGCGATTGCTGCTTCTGTAGTTTAGGGTTGATTGTGGATATTATGTCCTAGCTGTTCAGATATGCAAGCCAGGACATTACAATATGGAGAGCAAGCTGTTGCCCATGTTGCAAGCTTCCCCTCTCCACACATCGATAAACCCAAAGGAACAGCAAAGAGAGACAGAGTTTGGCACCAGCGGCACTGCAGGAGTTGCCAGCATTGAACTCAATGTAGGATTGCCTTAGGGACTCCAGCTCCAGATTTTTCCCTCAGGGTTTTACTCCTGATGAGTGAATATAGTCACGAAGCAGCAGAGATTTGAGATCAGGGCTATTCTGCTCCTAGATGAGCCGCCAACCACGGCTGACGAGATGTATCTACCCAAGGCGACTGGTTTTAAGGCACCAATAACCCACCTTTGACCTTTCTCCTGTCAGTAGAAACAGTTCTGTCGGGCTTAGTAGCTAACCCACATATGAAGGCCAGGGAATGGAATTGGTTGTCAGAGGCTATTTGAGACGCATGCCATTGGGAACATTTAATAGGTAATGGGAGATTATCCTCAGTACCACCGCCGGCTGTAACAACCTTAAGGAACCAATTTTGATACAATTGCTGCATACACTATATAAACACTCAGATACTAACGGGTTAATTATCAACATAATTCAACAAATTTACTCACACCTGGAAGTTATTTCAGACCATTGTGCCAGCATTATACTTGAGTTATTCGTAAACACAAAATTCTCTGCAGATCTTCCCCTCATCGCCGGATCCTCTACAGTTTGCTTATCATCCAAATCGCTCTACAGAGGATGCAATATCCACCACACTGCACACAGTTCTCTCTCACTTGGACAACAAAGACACTTATGCCAGAATCCTGTACATTGATATCAGTTCAGTGTTAAATACCATCATCCCGCAGAGACTAGTGGAGAAACTGTCGCTGCTTGGACTTAACACTGCCATGTGTCGCTGGATTCTGGATTTCTTGACAGAGAGATCACAGTCAGTCCTTGTTGGCAGGAACATCTCTGACTCCATCACACTGAGCACTGGATCCCCACAAGGCTGTGTGCTTAGCCCATTGCTGTTTACACTGCTAACACATGGCTGATGATACCACAGTGGTGGGGCTCAGCCACAAAAATGATGAAACAATGTACAGAGAGGAGGTCAAACACCTAGAGAGCTGGTGCAGTGATAACAACTTGATGCTTAATGTCATCAAAACCAAGGAGATGATCGTCGATTTCAGACAGTCTCAGCCTGAGCACACACCCCTCAGCATCAGCAGCTCCACAGTGGAGAGAGTGGAAACCATCAGATTTCTTGGGGAGCAGATCTTGGACAATCTCATCTGGTCCAGGAACACCACTGGGATTGTGAAACGGGCCCAGCAAGATTGCACTTTCTGAGGAAGCTTAAACAAGCATCACTCCCCACTAACATCTTAACTACATTCTACAGAGGCGTGGTTGAGAGTGTGCTGACCTTTTGCATCACAACCTGGTACTCCAGCTGCAGTGCTGTCCACAAAAAAGCCTTGCAGAGGGTGGTTAGGGGAGCAGAGAAGGTTATTGGGGTCTCCCCACCTTCTGTCCAAGACCTCTTTCAGAGTCGATGCCTCCAGGAGACACCGTACATCATTAAAGACCCCTCACACCCTCTCCATGAACTGTTTGTTCTTCTGCCATCAGGCAAACATTACAGGAGCATCAAAACTAAAACCACAAGGCTACTAAACAGCTTCCTCCCACAGGCAGTCAGACTGCTAAATAGCTGCTCTACCTGACTCTGCTTTGGACACTTTTAACTTGCACTGGACACTTATAACTTGATTTTAACTGACATGTGGCTGTTGTGTTTTTACTATTTATTATTATGTTTATTATTTAGTGTCATGTTTGTTATGTTATGATTGCACTGCTCCTGGGAAACGTAGTCTCATTCTGCCCTGCAGAGCTGATGTACGGTTAGAATGACAATAACGTTTTTTGAATCTTTGAATCTTGAATCTTGAGGTGCTGGAGTCAAAGCAACACGCACAACACGCCGGAGGAACTCCACGGATGCTGCCTGAACTGCTGAGGTCCTCCAGCGTGTTGTGTGTGTTACAGTGTGTGTTACACTTGAGTTATTCACTCCCATTTTCTGATATTTTTGTGCTGATATATTTTCAAAAATTTCTCTTTGGTATTTTTTTTTGTCCAATTCACTTACACTTTGTGTTTGAATTACTTTCAATAACTAAAATAAATTTGAATGAAAACTCACATCTTTATACTTCCATAACCTATTCTACACTTTATGTCCAAGTCACCAACAGCATAAATATTACACTTCCTCATGTCCTTTGAATATTTCATTGGATCTTCATTTATCTCAATATCATTGATTTCAGTTCCATTTCTTTCCACATTTTAATTTCATAACTATTGCCTCTTGCCTGTTACCATTCCGGTGAATCTATGGTATACGAGGCCTCTTTCACTCCAAAATCCTTCCAGTAATGAATCCCAATGTTTCAACTTCATCTTTCAGTTTTGTTTATTTTTAATTCTGCTGCTATATATTTAATTGAAGGCTTGGGCAGTTACTTAAACAATGCTAAACCAGTTGTTAGAGCATATTCTGGAGTTAGGGTATCTAACAAATATTCATTTCACCAGTAACTAATCTTCAGATTTGAATGTGGATTGCACATGTGAGCTGCAGTTTAAAATGCGGCTCACAACAATTAAACCTCAAAGCCTGCACATGCATGAATGCAACCTAGAGTCACTGGAGATTAACATTTGTTTTGGGTGTCTGCAGTGTGGGTGTGAAGAAGGTGTGTGACAACTAAATGCATTTCAAGGAAGCATTGTAGATACATCGTAATTATAGAATTGTCCTGCTGTTACCTTTGATCTTTAGCATATAAAAATGTCATGTAATATTAGGTCAGGAGGCCTCTTCCTCCAGGAGTGTCTCAGTATGATGCCTGCTGCTCATTTTTGTTGAATAAAACTCTTCTATATGCACCAGCTTCAGTGTCTCTGCTGTGACTTTGTTCACGCCACAAAACCAGTGAAGAATTAAATGCATGCATTTATAATCTCTTTGCACAGTGAACATTAGATTTGTAATCATATGCACAAATGAAATTATATGCTTCCACTTTGTTGACTTCAAAGCTGTTTTTTCATTCTTTGCATTTCTCCCAAACTACCACTTTAATTACGTTCTAAATCAAATTTGTCACTTGTCCACACACAACCCCTAAGCAATCCTAGAATCAAAGAATTGCACAAGACAAAAATAAGACATTCAGTCCAGCTGTTCATGCCTATCTTTTAGACTGTCTCCACCAACCTCGTTTTCCCCCCGGGTACATATCCTTCTTGTTGATATAAGTGTCCGTTCAAATGCTTCTCATGCACAATCCAAACTTCAATCACTCTCTATGTAAAAGAAAAGTACTCCTCAGAACCGCTTTAAAACTCTTTGCTCTCATCTTAAAACTAGGTCATATTGCTTTTGATATCACTACCATGGGAAAAAAAGGATATTGACTCTACTCTAGCTGTGTCTCATAATTTTATGTCTTTTTGTCAGATCACCTCAGCCTCTTTTGCTCAAAGGTTCAATGTTCAAAGTAATTTTATTATCAAAGTACGTGTAGGTCACCATGTACAACCTGTAGATTCATTTTCTTGTGGGCATACGCAATAAATCCAGAATTATAATTAACCATGACAGAATTGATGAAAGATTGCACCAACTTGGGCGTTCAATCAGCGTGCAGAAGACAACAAACTGTGCAAAAAGAAAGGAATAATAATAATAATAAATAAATAAGCAATAAATATCAAGAACATGAGATGAAGAGCCCTTGAAAATGTTCCCATTGGATGTGGGAACATTTCAATGATGGGCAAGTGATGTTGGGTGAGTTTATCCCCTTTGGTTCAAGAGTCTGATGGTGGTAGAGACAGATGCAGAGACTAAAACCTAGTCTATCCAATCTCCTTCATAACTAGAGCCCTCAAGTTCCTGCATCATTCTTGTGAATACCCCCCACACTCTCTCCAACACATTTAAATCCTTCCTATAGTGTGGTGAGCAGAACTGCAAAAAAACGAAGAGGCAGGTCTGGATATTTGGAGGGTACGGCCCAGATCCGGGTCAGGATCCGTTCAGCAGTCTTATCACAGTTGGAAAGAAGTTGTTCCCAAATCTGGCCGCACGAGTCTTCAAGCTCCTGAGCCTTCTCCCGGAGGGAAGAGGGGCGAAAAGTGTGTTGGCTGGGTGGGTCGTGTCCTTGATTATCCTGGCAGCACTGCTCCGACAGCATGCGGTGTAAAGTGAGTCCAAGGACAGAAGATTGGTTTGTGTGATGTGCTGCGCCATGTTCACAATCTTCTGCAGCTTCTTCCAGTCTTGGAGAGGACAACTTCCATACCAGGTTCACCTGGTAATTTGACATACCACAGGCTCCCTCTCTCCCTAATAAGGGAAAAAGAGATGTCCTCATTTCACAGCGAGAGGGGAAACATAACAATCAACTTGCTAATTTACAATGTTAATAGTCTGTCGCATGACTTTTACTGAGCTCTGGGCCTGGAGAGTCGGTCCCAGAAAGGCGCAGCTCTCCAGTCACACAACCCCCAGCAGCTAACCCGCTGCTCCCGATGTTCCGTGTACTCCCGGGACGTTTCAATCGGGGCACCGGCCTAGAATCAACCTGTCTCCAGAGCCAGAGCCACGAAAATCCGGAACCCTGAAGGCATGCCCGCCTTCTAAGCCGCATCCTTAGGATATCAAAAAGTGGCCGGGCGTGAGGCTGTGAGAGCGGGTCCCACTCCCACAAAGAACCAAAGTCAGAGTGTAATTCCAGGTCAGGGTCTTCAAAGGAACCTTGAAGGAGAAAAAAAACAGATATCAAAGATAGAAATAGAGCTGCTTCCGAAGATGTAAGCAAAGGAGATGTCGTTCAGTGCAATCTTGACTTGGTCCCGCCTCCAGATCTTTTGTGCCTTGATCTTGGTGTCAGCAACTTGCTTTCAGTATCATAGAATTTAATAATAAACTTAATTATTCTCCTTAATGTGTCACTTTCTCAAACTTCTTTGGGAATTCTACATATATCACATTCAAAGCAGCTCTTTTGTCTGCAGGTTCGGTAATTTCCAAAAAGTATTTGCATGAATCATGCTACAGTGCAAAAATATCAACCAGAATTTTGGTTGCAGTGTTGAGGTATTTTATTTATTTATTTAGCCAGATACAGTGCAAAATGTTCCCCTCCAACCTTTTGAGCCATGCCGCCCAGCAACCATTGACTTAGTCCTAGTCTAATCAGGGCACAACTTACAATGACCAACCAGTCTGTCTTTGGCCTGTTGGAGGAAACTGGAGCACTGCGAGGAAACCAATGTGGTCAAGGGGATAACGCACAAACTTCTTACAGATAATGGTGGGAATTGAACCCAGGTCACTGGTACTTTAAGGCATTGTGTTAACCACTACACCACCATGTCTCCCCCAGTTATTGAATTGCTGAGGGAATGCTGAACTTTTGGAGCTTCCTTTATTCAGATAAAATACTAAACTGAAAATGTGTCTCCTCTCTCACACAGACTAAAAGAATCCCACAGTATCATTTCAAAGGGGAAGACCAGGACCAGGCACAGGATCTCTACTATCATTGGGAAGGAGGTACCGGAGCCTCAGGTTCAGGAACAGCTATTACCCTATAGCCATCAGAGTCCTGAACTGGTGTGGATGACTTCACTCGTCACAACTCTGAACTGACTCCACAACCTATGGTCTCACTCTCAAGGACTCTACAAATCATATTCTTACCATTATTTATTTTTTTATTTGCACAATTTGTCTTCATTTACACATTGGTTGTTTATCAGTTTTCGTTTACGTATCCTTTTCATAAATTCTAATGAATTTCTTTATTTTTCTGTAAATGCCTGCAAGAAAAGGAACCTCAAAATAGTTATGGAGACACATGTAAATAAAATTTACTTTAAAATTCGTTCCATGTTATTTCCTGGTTCAGCTCAAGGTACTTGCGTATGCATTCACAAACAAAATACTTTATACTTTATACTGTATTGTCGCCAAACAATTGATACTAGAACGTACAATCATCACAGCGATATTTGATTCTGCGCTTCCCGCTCCCTGGAGTACAAATTGACAGTAAATATCAAAAATTTAAATTATAAATCACAAATAGAAAATAGAAAATGGAAAGTAAGGTGGTGGAAAAAAACCGAGAGGCTGGTATGGATATTTGGTGGTACAGTCCAGATCCGGGTCACATATGACACACATGTTCAAGGCCACAAAAAACACTATTAGAATCAACCCAAATGCAATTCAAAAGGAAAAACAAATCTCTATAGCAGCAAGTAGAAGCAGTACAGAAATCAAAATAATATTTATCATCCTCTAGCTGAGCTGATGTGCAGAATGCCAACAAATTTCCATGCAGCCTCCCCTCTCCTCTCTCTCTCTCTCTCGCTCTCTCTCTTTCAAACTCTAAGTCTAATTCTGACTCGATATACTCTGACTTTCTCAACATACTGTTCCCTATCCCAGCATCAGTCACCAGCCGTGACCTAGGTGGTAAACCATATATATATGTTGTAACTCGGTTACCTGTCTGGACACACCCCTCTGCTGACTGCCCCTGTGGCTCCTCCCACAGAGTCCTGTATAAAGGTGTTTCGCCTTGCCCCTCCCCCTCAGTCCAGGGGCAGACACTCACCGTGGAGGTCGTATTGTACAGCGAATAAAAGCCTTCCAATATTTTACCAAACCTCAGTCTTTTGGAGTTATTGAAGGTGCTTCACCTAGTCAGGGACAAAACTCTCTCCTCTTCCTTTTAAACCCCTCAAAATCCTTTACACTGGTACTTTTCATGCATTTGGTCCCAGCACCTGCACCTGCAGAATGACCTCACCTTTCCATGGAAAACATGTCATTCACCATTTTCCATTGTTCCAGCTGTAGACCTGTTCTCCTTGAACTATCTCACAATATTGCTGTTCTCTTGTACTTCCTTTAAAACGATCCTACTCCAAACTAACACCATTTTGTCTTACAGACTTTTTTGGATTTAGATTATGAGAACACTCAGTCCTCTTTTATTGTCATTTTGAAATGCATACATGCATTAGGAAATGATACAATGTTTCTCCCGAGTGATATCACAGAAAACAAGGCAGACCAAAGACTAACACTGACAGAACCACATAATTATAACATATAGTTACAGCAGTGCAAAGCAATACCATAATTTGATAAAGAACAGACCATAGGCACCGTAAAAAAAATAGTCTCAAAGTCCCGAGTCGATTGACTCCTGAGTCCCCGATAGCATGCGGCAAAAGGGAGAAACTCCCTGCCATAAACCTCAACTTGCCGATACCTTGGAAGCAGCCGACCACAGCCGACACTGAGTCCATCTGTCTGAAAACTCCAAGCTTCTGAACAGCCTTTCTGATACAGCCTCCCGAGCGTCATCCTCTGCCGAGCACCTTCGACCTCTCTCCGGCCACTGAAACACGCAAAGCCGAGGATTTCGAGGCCTTCAGCTCCAGAGATTCCCGTTACCACACAGTAGCAGCGGTAGCAAAGCAGACATTTCAGAAGTTTTCCAGATGTTCCACTGTACTGTCACATCTGTCTCCATCAAATCAGGATTGTGCACGGTCCCCTACTTGACAGATAACAGATACTCATCATCGAAGTGGCCGCACACGCTGCCGCCATCTGCTCCCCCCTCCCGGGAGGGACTTCCACTTTATTTTAGCATATATCAAAGAGGAGTCACATTTAAATTTTTCCTTACAACATGTACATACTTTGATCATAAATTTACTTTGACTTTGACCTCAAAAACTTTAAAATTTCTACAGATGTACCATGCAGAGCTTTCTGACACACTATATCACTGCTATTGGGGGGCTACTACACAGGGTCGAATTAAGCTGCAGAAAGTTGTAAAAATAGTCAGCTCCATCACAGGCACTAGCCTCCATAGTAACCAAGACATCTTCGAGGAGCAGTGTTTTAGGAAGGAGGCATCCATTGTTAAGCACCCCCACCACCCAGCACATGCCTTCTTCTCATTGTTACCATCAGGGAGGGGGCACACACTCAGCGATTCAGGAACAGCTTCTTCCCCTCTGCCATCCGATTCCTAAATGGACATTGAATCCATGAACACTACCTCACTCCTTTCTTAAAAATTTCTATTTTTGCACTACCCACTTTAACTTAACTAAACATGCATACATATATTTATCACGCAACACATATCAAAGTTGCTTTCAAAAATCAAAAATACATATATTTATCCATCGCTATTTCCTATATTCCCTATAATTGACACAAGAAATGTTGGTGAACGCAGCAGGCCAGGCAGCATCTATAGGAAGATGTACAGTCGACGTTTCGGGCCGAGACCCTTCGTCAGAATCAAAAGGGACAACTACACTCACCTACCCATCCATGGAGCTGTTCCCACAACCAATTATCTCACTTTAAGCGCTCTTGTTATCTCATGTTCTTGTTATTTATTGCTATTTATTTATATTTGCATTTGCACAGTTTGTTGTCGTCTGTACTCTGGTTATCCATTGATTGATCCTGTTATAGTTACTATTCTATAGATTTACTGAGAATGCCTGCAGGAAAATGAGTCTCAGGTACGTATATGGTGTCATATATGGTCCTGACAAAGGGTCTCGACCCAAAACATCAACTGTACCTCTTCCTATAGATGCTGCGTTTTTTGTGCGTTTTGCTTGAATTTCCAGCATCTGCAGATTTCCTCGTGTTTGCGTTCCCTATAATTGTATAGTTTCTGGAAGGATCACCAGGATCCTGAAGAAATACTGAATTACTACCATCCACAAACCTGGAAGGAAGCTCAAATCACAGCTTATGTGGGTCAAAGATGACCTGGGACTCAGGACGGCTAGCATTTACAGGATTTCCTTTGAATGCTGAGCAGTGTATATCAGCCAGACAGGACACACAGTGGAAACCACATCAAGAAGCACAGGAAGTTTGGGTTACCCACTGAAATCGGCGGCAGCAGAACATTGCATTCACAAAGGCCGTAGGATTGACTTTGACGGCACCAAACTACTGTGCAACGCCAATGGCTTTTGGGGCCACCTGGTGAAGGAAGCCGTTGAAATAAACTCAAAGAAAAGAATTTTAACAAAGATGAAGATCTCGCTCTAAGGAAGAACTGGAAGTCGACTGTAATCAAGGTGGAACAGCGGAAACCTGATTGGATGAGGGCTAACGAATCCAGAGGGAGGGACGATGGGGGTAAAAATACCACCCAACTAGAAGTGCCCAGGCATCATCCCCAATGAAGATCGACAGAGTTTGTCATCGAAACACTGGTTAAAATTAATACCTATACCCTACTGGAAGCATGAGGAAAGTTTATTCATTACTGTAATTCAGTGTTGTAAAATATATTTATCATGTATTGCATTGTAATGTTGCCGCAAGGTTAACAAAATTCACGACATATGCCGGTGATATTAAACCTGATTCTGATTCTGGTTTTGATTTTGACTTTGAAGCCAACTTAGCATACCAAGCCTACAGGCAGCAGGATTCACTGAAATATGTAAAGGGGATAAAGGCCTATTTTATCACATCTCCATTTCTTCTAGTTTGTGCCATTGAATGAGAACAAAAGGAGATGTCAGTCCTTTTAAACTTTTGGCTTAATTGCTTTTCTAATAAAGCTTCCTTTGTCATTTTTCAAATCTATTAATATATCCTCTGCGTTCGTCTCCAGTGGTCCTCTACCTTTTCTCTTCCTTTTAAATATAATTATAAAATATTGTTTCAGCAGTATTTTCATTCTTTAATTCACTATTGTTGAGTGAGCATCTTTGTCCTATTGTCGCATCAACCCTTCTTCTATTTCCTCCACTTTTAATGTGCATTAAAAACGCTTTTGTTATTGTCCTTTATGTTAACTGTCATTCATTTCTCTCTCTCTCTGTTAAATTTATTGCACATTCTCTTCTGAGACAACAGGGTTGAGATTTCCCGCATCAGTGAACTTAGTGCATGCTGAGAGCACCTATCAGGAAATGTTACACTTCCAGACCATGATTATCCAACCATGAAAATGAATAAAGCATATTTCTCGCTCTCTCACTAGAATACTACCCTGGTTGGATACTAATTTTCAGTGCGCAGTTCTGGTTCAGACAAGTTAAACTGGATAATGCTGGGAAGCCTGCGCTGAGATCATGATGCATGATTAATTCATGGCCACATAAACTTAGCACAAAAAAGCAGCATGATAGCATAGCGGTTAACGCATCGCTTTACAGCACCAACGATCCCCGATCGTGGTTCACTTCCTGTCACGGCCTGAAAGAAGTTTGTACGTTCTCCTCATGACAAGGGTTTCCTGTTGGTGCTCCAGTCTCCTTCCACATTCAAAAGGCGTACACACCAGGGGAGTAAATTGTGTACTCTTGGTGCTGGAAGTGTGGCAACACTAACAATTGAGTTGCAAAGCTGCAGAAAGTTGGAAACTTAACTGGCTAGTCTCCGCACCATCAAAGACATCTTCCAAAGGCAATGCCTCAGAAAGGAGGCATCGATCAATAAGTATCTCCACCACCCAGGACAAGCCCTCTTCTCATTACTACCATCAGGGAGGAGGTAGAGGAGTCACACAACGACAGTGTGGTGAAATCAATGTTCTGCTGGCAATCAAACTCTATGAATTGCTCTGAACTCCAGCAAACCATTCTCCACAATAAAACCGGCAATGAAACATGGACAGTTGTATTCATAACCAGGCCACTATCACATCATCTCTACAGATAACTGACTCAGATAACGGCCTCTCATGGTAGACGATGCAAAACTATGGTGCACTATCTAGATTCAAAGCGAAAGGTTCTTCTACAAAACGATATGAATGCCCTGCCATCAGGAAAGAAGTACAGGAGCCTTAGATCTCAAACCACCGGCTTCAGGAAGTTATTGCCATTCAGCAATTAAACTCCTGAACCAGCGTGGATAACTTCACTCAACTCAACTCTGAACTGATTTCACAAACTATGGACTAACTTTCAAGGACTTTACAACTCACGTTCTCAGTATTATTTTTCAACCTATCTACTTACTTATTTACTTGCACATTGGTTGCTTATCAGTCTGTGTTGTTTCTATTGTATTTCTTTGTTTTACTGTGAATGCCCACAAGAAAATGAATCTTAAGGTTGTATAATACTGACATATAATATCATGTCACTTAGATGTCATTTGGAATGACATCTAAAACTTTGACAAACTTCTGTAGATGTGTGGTGGAGAGTATATTGACTGGCTACATCACAGCCAGGTATGGAAACACCAATGCTTTTGAATGGAAAACCCTACAAAAAGTAGTGGATACGGCCCAGTCCATCACAAGCAGAGCCCTCCCAACTATTCAGCACATGTACATGAAACACTGTTACAGAAAAGCAGCATCAAGGACCCACACCACCCAGGTCATGCTCTCTTCTCACTCCTGCCATCAGGAAGAAGGCACAGGAGCCTCAGGACTTGCTCATCAGGTGCAGGAACAGTTACTATCACTCAACCATCAGACTCTTGAAATAAAGGGGATAAATTCACTCAACTTCAATTGCCCGATCATTGAAATACTCCCACAACCAATGGACTCACTTTCAAGATTCTTCATCTTATATTCTTAATATTTATTGCTTATTTGTTTGTTATTATTTCTTTATTTTTGTATTTGCACAGTTCGTTGTCTTCTGCGTTCTGGTTAAACACCTAAGAAGGGTGGTCGTTCATTGATGCTGTTATGGTTATTAGTCTATAGATTTATTGAGTATGCCCACAAGAAAATGAATCTCAGTTTTATTTGGTGATATATATGTACTTTGATAACAAATTTACTTTGATATCTAATCCCAAACATTGAGCACACCTACATGAAACGCTGTTGCAGGAAAGCAGCATCCATCATCCCAGATCCTCACTACCCAGGCCACGCTGCTGCCATGAGGGAGGAGGGAGAAGGTACAAGAGCCTCAGGACTCTCACCACCAGGTTGAAGAACAGTTACTACCCCTCAACCATCGGGCCTTTGAATCAAAGGGGATAACTACACTTACCTACCCATCCATGGAGATGTTCCCACAGCCAATGATCTCACTTTAAGGGCTCTTGTTATCTCATGTTCTTGTAATTTATTCCTATTTATTTATATTTGCATTTGCACAGTTTGTTGTCGTCTGCACTCTGATAGTCCTTTCATTGATCCTGTTATAGTTACTATTCTGTAGGTTTGCTGTGTATGCCTGCAGGTAAAGAATCTCAGGGTTTTATATGGTGCCATGTATGTCCTCTGATAATAAAATATACTTTGACCTTTGAAACTTGAACTCCTTTACTGCAAGCAAGATAAGTTCCATTAACTATAACTGCACCCACAGGTGGAGGCAGTTGTAGGGCAGCGCAGAAAGGTAAAGGTGAGTAAAGCATTTGCACACACTGTATGTACACGAGTGATGACTTAACAGCTGTATATGCTTGGCTTTGCTTAGATGGCTAAATAGGATTGGCATTCACATCAAAATATACATCGATTGGGGCTGCACAAAATGCACAATCAGTAACTGCGATTCTGTGTGTGAGAACCCCTGAGAGAATACCAGTGCCTCAGAGGAAGCCTGTGACAGTTACAAACAGCAGGGGGGATGCTTCCTGCTGCTCTCTAGCCAAAAAGATGGAAACAATTTCACTTTTCCTTGAGCACAGAACTTTAGAACCTTTCTGATGTAGTGGCGGGCACCATACTGGGTGACACTGTCAGAGCTTCCAGCTCCAGATTATAATGAGGCAGGGGTGAAAACATTCAGTCTCACTTTGACTTTTTCCTGTTACATTATAACTGGTCTAAAAATGAAGCAGAATTCATTCTGCCTGCAGCACGTAATCGATCTCACCAAACCATCTCCTTGGATATTTTGAATCTGAACAGGTACAGACTGTCCTTCTCAAACACTAGGGAAAAGAGTGGCTGCATGGGACTCTTTTCCTTCTTTTTCTCTTCTCACAAGAATCTGGCCTCACACTGGCCTTGTCAATCAGCCAGCATTCTGGAGGTCTGGTGAATGGCCATAGATTCTCCCACAAGACAACTACAGGTTTCATTGGCAATCACGGATGAACCCAGTCACAACATTTCGTGTGCAGGTAGAGAAACTTGCCTCCTCAGCCTAATTATTCAATACACTGCCAACCTTGTACTCAGTCACAAAAAACCCGGTCAGTCACTCTTTAAATCCCTTTGAGAACTGAATCTGTGTTCACCAATTATTCCCTGTTCATACCAACTCCATTTCAATCTTATTAAACTGACACACCCTCCTTATTTTCCCTCCACTACTTTAGAACTTAATCTCATAATAGACACGAGACACAGGAACATTCCACTCGTCAAGTCTGCCCCGTCGTTTGAGCATGGATAATTTATCATCCCTCTCAACCACATTCTCCTGCCTTCTCCCCATAACCTGTGATGCCCTGATTAATCAAGAACCTATCACCTTCTTCGTTAGGTATACCGAACAACTTACAGCCACTCATGCCAATGAATTCCACAAATTCACCGGCCTCTGGCTAAAGAAATTCCTCCTCATCTCAGTTCTAAAGGGATGCCCCTCTATTCCAAGGCCATGCCCTCTGCTCCTAGACTTTCTGACTATTGGAAATATCCTCTCCATGTCCACTCCACCTAGACCTTTTCATGTTCAATAGGTACCAATTAGATCTCCCTTCATTCTTCTAAGATCCAGTGAGTACAAGACCAGGGCCATAAAACGCTCCTCATACAATAACTCTTCCATTCCCAAGATCATTCTCGTGAACCTCTACTGGACCATCTCCAATGCCAATACGTCATAAGGGCTTGTTGGAATTCTTTAAAGCCACAATTTAACTATCTCACTCAATCCCAGCAAATGTCTTCTGATTCTTTTTTTCATAAACCTATGCTGAATGTTATTCCTCTCGAGCCAATTTATTGTAGCTAACTTTTTGCCATGAACCTACTAGCCGTTTGTTGGATCGTAGGGGAAAATCGCACCACTTAAGGAGATATCATAAGGTCACATGAAGAGCAAATGAATCTGCACCTGAGATCAGGATCAGATCTGGGTCCCTGTAGCTGAAGTAGCTTCTGCACCAATATGAGATAGACTACAAATAGCAAGCAAGATATAACCCAATAATTGTGATTCCCTCTACTTTCCTCAGCTTTGTTAAAAATGTTGTTCAAAAGATGATACCACAAGAAGGCAGCATCCATCATCAAGGATGCTCAGCACCCAGGACAATCCCTGTTCTCCTCACTACCATCAGAGAGGAGGTACTGGAGACTGAAAGCGCACTCTCAATATTTAGGGAACAGCCTTGTTGTGTATTTAATTTTTCAATAATATTTGGGAAATATTGTAAATATATTGTTGATTAAGCATTCTTTATTTGCTTAAATAATTCATTAGGGGCTATGTGTAAAAATATGTGAAATACATATATCATGATGCTACTGCGTGATACGTGCACGCCTCACTTAAAGTAAAGAGCAAACTAAGGCTCACATCTCTTGGCTCAAACACGAGGAAATATGCAGATGCTGGAAATTCAAGCAACACACACAAAATGCTGGTGGAACACAGCAGGCCAGACAGCATCCATAGGAAGAAGCACAGTTGACGTTTCGGGCTGCTCTTGTTTTCCTTTGAATTAGTTTAATGCTTTGAAGTTACAAAACATTATGAGCCTCTTCCCCTCCTCAGTCAGATTTTAGAAAGTCCATGAAGCCATGAACATTACTACACTGTTGTGCCCTCTTTTTGCACTACTTATTTCTTTTTTCCAATATTGTTATAACTTATAATTTTTTACGGTGCGTATTGGCGTGTGGCCAAGTAGTTAAGGCATTCGTCTAGTGATTTGAAGGTCACTAGTTCGAGCCTTGGCTGAGGCAGTGTGTTGTGTCCTTGAGCAAGGCACTTAACCACACATTGCTCAGCGACGACACCCGTGCCAAGCCGTATAGGTCCTAATGCCAACAACAGGAATTCTGGAGATGCTGGAAATTCAAGCAACACACATCAAAGTTGCTGGTGAATGCCCCACCTCCCCTTCGTACCCCATCCGTTATTTATTTTTATACACACATTCTTTCTCTCTCTCTCCTTTTTCTCCCTCTGTCCCTCTGACTATACCCCTTGCCCATCCTCTGGGTTCCCCTCCCCCTACCTTGTCTTTCTTCCCGGACCTCCTGTCCCATGATCCTCTCAAATCCCCTTTGCCAATCACCTGTCCAGCTCTTGGCTCCATCCCTCCCCCTCCTGTCTTCTCCTATCATTTTGGATCTCCCACTTCCCCTCCCACTTTCAAATCTCTTACTAGCTCTCCCTTCAGTTAGTCCTGACGAAGGGTCTCGGCCTGAAACGTCGACTGCACCTCTTCCTAGAGATGCTGCCTGGCCTGCTGCGTTCACCAGCAGCTTTGATATGTGTTGCTTGGGTCCTAATGCCCTTCCCTTGGTCAACATCGGTGGCGTGGAGAGGGGAGATTTGCAGCATGGGCAACTGCTGGTTTTCCATACAACCTTGCCCAGGCCTGTGCCCTGGAAACCTTCCAAGGCACAAATCCATCGTCTCATGAGACTAACGGATGCCTATATAATTTTTTAATGTATTGCACTGTGCTACTGCCACAAAACAGCAAATTTCACGGCATATGTCAGAGACAATAAACCTGATTCAGGTTTTCAATGAACATACATTTGTCTTTATAATAGACCAAGGTATTTATTATCAATTTAAAAATATTTAAATTAGAGAGCAGGGTACATCCATTGTAGATTCTTGTCTTCTGCACTCTGTTTGAACGCCCTAGATGGGCAGTCTTTCATTGATTCGGTTATTATATATTGAATATGCCCACAAGAAAATAAATCTCAGAGTTGTATATGATGGCATGCAGTCTACTGTATGCACTTGGATAATAAATTTACTTTGAAGTTTGAACTTTTGGTTCTTGAGAACAAAGTGCAATTAGAGTCACAATGCAGTATAAGCATCAGTTACCCTGCAGGGCTGATTGGTAAGTGCAGGTCAGACACTCGAACGGAGTGCAGACAAATTAAACTCAAATGCCCCCTCCATCTGCTTACGCATAACTTCTCGTCACCATCTCATGAGTGTAAGAGGACAGTGTCCTGGCAACAAGCCAGCATTCTCCTTAATATGGGACTACAGCAGGGGAAAGAGAAAATTAGATAACGCTTGCAGAGATTCATCAAATGTGCTTTTTTAAGTGCCAGCTATATTAATGCATCATATATTTATTTAGAGTTTGTTTTGTTTCTTTGATAAAATGAGAAAATATTACTCTAATTTTATCATAAATTTTTTGTTATACAGTTACGTTATCCACATTGAAGAAAATTCTTTAAAGCAGCTCACAAACCTAAAAATAGGCAGAAAATATGAGAAAGGAATAGACAACGTGTCTTCATTCAGAGTAAGGGAAATGAATTTGCATTTATATTGAACTTTCCACATGTTTAAAATGTTGCTTAGTGCTCTGCAGCCAATGAATACTTTAAACAGGGACACCCATTGTTATTATGGTAGGAGGCAATTTACACATAGCGAGGTCCTACAAACAGCAGAGATATCTAACTATTTAATCCATTCCAATGGCATTTGTTTAATGTTGTCCAGACTGCTGTAGGTCTTCCTTTCACTTTCTGTATTAATGTGACTATTTTTAAAATTTCAAAATATACTTTATTCAAAAATAAAATTATATACAATAAACCATTCAATGAATCTCAATCTTTTACATATGTTTCCCTTATGTTCTCTACATATCCATACTTTGGCCACCCACGTGGCACTCTGTTGTTTCACCTTTCCACACCATTGTTGAGGGGTATACTCCCCGCCACCTGACCCCTCCCACTCCCGCAGGAGAAGAACCCTAAACTGTGGTCCTTCCCCACTGGGCCCTTGCGGTGGCTGCACTGAGTTTCAGTGCGTCCCTCAGCACGTACTCCTGCAGCCGAGAATGTGCCAGTCAGCAGCATTCTCCCACGGACATCTCCATGTGCTGGTAGACCATCAAGTTTCGGGCCGGCCAAAGAGCGTCTTTCACCGAGTTGATGATCTGCCAGCAGCACCGGATGTTGGTCTCCGTGTGCGTCCCCGGGAACAGCCCGTAGATAGAGTCCTCTGTTACGCAGCTGCTGGGGATAAAGCGTGACACTAGCCCGTCCATCCTCCTCCACACCCTCTCTGCGAACTGACAGTGTGCAAAGAGGTGGGTCACAGACTCCTCCTCACTGCAGTCCTCCCGTGGGCAGTGGGGTGTGGAGACGACGTTCCGGGCGTACAGGAGGGATCTGACTGGGAGGGGCCCTCTCACCGCCAGCAGAGAAGCAAGACAGGGGAGAGGGGACAGCCCTGCCTGCCAAACTAAGGTGCCTCAGATTTGCCTGAAGATTGAATCTGGAAGAAAACAGATGCAGGCACGCACTCTTTCAGTACCACACTGAAGTATAAAGCACCATGAGATGCCAGGGGATCCCAACCTTTTTTATACCATTTACCGAGGGCCCCAGACTGGGAACCCCTGTTAAATACTTAAGTCCTTGTGTTAAAATTGAACCTGCAATTTTCTAATAAAAGCAATTTTGATATTACTTAATTAAGGCTAACACGTCATTGTTTTTATAATCAACTAGAAGGTGATAGATCTAGTTTGGATTCCTTCCCATCCACCTACCTTCTTATTCTGACTTTTTCGCTCTTTCTTTCCAGTCCTGATGAAGGATCTCAGTTCAAAGTATTGACTGTTTAATCCTTACTATCATTGCTGTCTGTCCTGCTGACTTCCTCCAGCATCTTGTTTTACTCTGGATTTCCAGTACCTGCAGAATCTCTTGTGTTTAGTCATCATGTCAATCTTGCCTCTTGTTTCTGAAATGCTGCTACATTTTTAGAATCTCTGATCAGCTCCTTCTTTTTATCCTGCATTATTATCTACAGATCTAATGTCATACTGGCCCTTTGACTCATAGAGTTTCAAGTCAAGTCATAGTCAAAGGAAATTTATTATTAAAGTACTTATGTGTTACCATATTCTACCTTGAGATTCATTTTCTTGCAGGCATTCACATGAAAATAAAGAAATATAATTAAATTAATGCAAAACTATGCAAAGTTCAAAGTAAATTATACAACCCTGAGATTCAATTTGTTGCAGGCATTCACAGTAAATACAAAGAAGCACAATGAAATCAATGAAAGACCACACCCAACAGGCCAATTACCAATACGCCAAAGACAACAAAATGTCCAAATATAAAAAGAAGGAAAAAAACAATAAAAATCAATAAAATGAGAGGAATAGTCCTTGAAAATTAGTCCGTTGTTTGAGGGAACTGTTCAGTGATGGGAAAGAGAAGTTTAGATTATGAAGACACGTAGTCCTCTTTTATTGTCATTTAGTAATGCTTGCATTAAGAAATGATACACTATTTCCTAAGGTGTGATATCACAAAACACAGGACAGACCAAGACTGAAAAAAATGACAAAACCACATAATTATAACATATAGTTACAACAGTGCAACAATACCATAACTTGAAGAAGTCCATGAGCACAGTAAAAGTTCAAAGTCTCTCAAATGTCCCACGTCTCACACAGATGGGAGAAGGAAGAACTCTCCCTGACATACCGACTCTGAGTCATCCGAAAACTTCGAGCTCTGATCAGCTCTCCGACATTGAGTACTGAGTGCCATCTCTGTCCGAACAATTCGACCTCAACCTCAATCGCCAACAGCAGGCAAAGCCGGGGATTTTGAGGCCTACCCTCCGAAAGATTCCGGACCAAGCAGTAACGACAGCAGCCAACGAGCGTTTCAGAAATTTCTCCAAATGTTCCTCTGTGCTTTCACGTCCATTCTCCATCAAATCAGAATTGTCCACGGCCTCTACTTAACAGATATGATGTCATTTTTCACCAGAGGGCTGCGCACGCACACGATGCGCTGCTTTCTCTCCTCCCGCCCTTTGAGGGAAGTTGAGAGAAGTTATCCTTTCTGGTCAAGAGCCGGATGGATGAGAGGTAATAACTTCTCCTGAGTGAGTCCTGAGGCTTCTGTATCTCCTTCTTGATGGCGGCAGTGAGAAGGGAGCATGACCTGGGTGGTGGGGGTCTTTGATGATGGATGCTGCTTTCCTCCTGCGCTCTGTGTGGATGATGTGCTCAATGGTGGGGAGGGCCATATCCATTACTTTTCGCAGATGTTTCTGTACCAGGCTGTGATACAACCAGTCAAAACACTCCCCACTGAACATCACAAAGACTGACAAGCAACCAATATGCAAAAGAAGACAAATTGTAGAAATGAAAAAGAACAATGACGAAAACATGAGTTACAGGTTCATGAGTTTTGGAATCCTTGAAATTGAGTCTGTTGGTTGTGGAATCAGCTCAGAGTGATGCTAAATGAAGTTATCCACAGCAGTTCAGGAGACTGTCTATCAAGAGCTTGTGCTGTCTATCAAGTTTTCATTTGCATTAATCCTACAACTAATCCTATGCTACATTCCCCGCACTTCCATAAACTTGTCCAATAATTACAGAGGCCTATTAACCCGTTTGGGTGGTGGGGTGGAGATATGTATCTACCAAAGAAGGTGTAAGGCTTTCTTTCCATCCACTAGCCTAAAGGTCACCCTTGGGCAAGGTATAGCACCTGATTAGCTCCACGATCAGAGTCACATGAAACCATGGGAGCTGGAGGTGGATGGTCGTATGATCAGCCGGTGCATGTCCTGGTCTTGGTTATGTGATCACTGGTCCCAGGTAGACAATCTCTGATGACTTGATAATGACTCGGCTTACCTATGATGGGAACCAGAGTGTCAGAGCTGACAGTGTGGCTGGGGTGAAAATAAATGATGTTGAAAGTTTAAGCAAATCCGCTGATAGAAAGGTTGTGAGTGGTGGTAAAAATCTTCTGAGGTGTATATATTTCAATGCTAGTAGTATTGCGGGGAAGGCGGATGAGTTGAGGGCGTGGATTGACACGTGGAATTATAATGTTGTAGCAATTAGTGAAACTTGGCTACAGGAGGGGCAGGACTGGCAGCTTAATATTCCAGGGTTCCGATGTTTCAGATGTGATCGAGACAGAGGAATGAAAGGTGGGGGGGAGGGGGGTTGGTTAGGACTTTATTCCCTGGAGCGTAGAAGAATGAGGGGAGATTTGATAGAGGTATATAAAATTATGATGGGTATAGATAGAGTGAATGCAAGCAGGCTTTTTCCACTAAGGCAAGGGGAGAAAAAAACCAGAGGACATGGGTTAAGGGTGAGGGGGGAAAAGTTTAAAGGGAACATTAGGGGGGGCTTCTTCACACAGAGAGTGGTGGGAGTATGGAATGAGCTGCCAGACGAGGTGGTAAATGTGGGTTCTTTTTTAACATTTAAGAATAAATTGGGCAGATACATGGATGGGAGGTGTATGGAGGGATATGGTCCGTGTGCAGGTCAGTGGGACTAGGCAGAAAATGGTTCGGCACAGCCAAGAAGGGCCAAAGGGCCTGTTTCTGTGCTGTAGTTTCTATGGTTCTATGGTTCTATCTTGTAAAGGCACTGCCCAAAAGAAAGCAATGGCAAACCACTTCTACAGAAAAATTACAAAGAAAATACAACAGCGGCTGTATTTCGTTAAGAGTTTGAGAAGATTTGTTATGTCACCAAGAACACTCGCAAATTTCTACAGATGTACCGTGAAGACTTTCTTCAGTCCTGACGAAGGGCTCCGGCCCGAAACGTTGACTGATCATTTCCACGGATGCTGCCCGGCGTGCTGAGTTCCTCCGTATTGTGAAGTGCCTTTTAACTGTTTATAACACTGTCTGGTATGAAGGGGCCAACGCTCAGGACCAGGAAAAAGCCTCAGAAAGTTGCAAACTCAGCCAGCTCCATCGTGGGCCCTAGCCTCCCCAGCATCGCGGACATCTTCAAAAGGTGAAGTTTCAAAAAAGAGCCTTCGATCATTAAGGGCCTCCATCAACCATGAAATGTCCTTTTCTCTTTGCTACCATCTAGGACGTGGAACAGGAGCCTAAAAACATGCATTTTAGAAATATTTTAGAAACAACTTCTTCCCCTCCACCATCAGATTTCTGAACCCATATACATTAACTTATTATTTTTTCCTTTATTGTTCTTTTTTTGCACTACTTATTTAATTTATTTTTAAATATATTTCTTATTGTACTTAATAGATTTTTTATTATGCATTGCAATGCTCTACTGCCACAAAACAACTTATTTCACTGCATATGCCAATGATCTTCAACCTGATTCTGATTGTGACTGGATAGGAAGGAGGAAGAAGTCCGTATAAGAAGGGGAGGAGGGGAAGGGAAAGAGTACAAACTGGCAGATTATTGGAGAAACAAGGCGAGGGGTGAGGTTGGTTGGGCGGGGGAGCGGGATTGAACTAAAAATCTTGGAGGTGATAGGTAGAAGAGGTAAGGGCCGAAGTAGAAGGAATCTGATAGGGGAGGACTGTGAACCTTGGGAGAAAGGGGAGGAGGAGGGGCACCAGAGAGATGTGATGAGCAGATGAGGAGAAGAGGTCAGACGGGAGCCAAAATAGGGAATGAAATAAGAGAGAATGGGGAGGGGTGCAAATTACCAGAAATTAGAGAAATCGATGTTCAGGAAATATGTAAAGTTCCAGAGGTAGTCAGTGAAGAGAGTGAATAATCTAGATGGACGTTGAGCTTATGTATCATGCATTATCCATCTGTTATCATTGCAGTGAAGCTCATTAGAGGTAAGAACTCATTGAGTACTCGTACAACATACACAACACAGATGGGAAGGCAAAAAACGGTGAAGCATCAGGAAGTTGTCAAGGATATCAGTTTGTATTCAATGGTGAGGCTAAGCAGCTCAGAATTAATGTGTCCATCATCATGGACCCCCACCACCCGAGCCAGCTCTCATCTCACTGCCTCCATTGAGAAGGAGGTGCAGGAGCCTTAGGTCCTACATCTCCAGATTCAAGATCAGTTCAACCAAGGCTCTTGAACCAGTATGGATAACTTCACTCACCTCAAAAATGAACTGATTCCACAACTTATTTACATATTTTCAGGGCCTCTACAATATATTTATTTATAATAATAATAATAGTAATTATAATCATAATTACAATAATAATTATTATTATTATTGTATTTGCACAAATTGTATACTTTTGCACGTTGTTATATGTGAGTCTTCTGGTGCAGTTTCTTTTCAATGAATCTATTGTATGTCTTATTTCTACTGCTACTGCCTGCAAAAAATGAATATTATATACATATATATATACACTACTTTGATTAATAAATTTACTTTTGAATGTTGTTGAACTTTTTGAAGTCTGAGATGCAGATATAAGCACAGCAGAGGCAGTACCTGAAAATTTCTCATGCAAGTGAAAAAATCAACTCTGGTAATACAGCGTTGAAGTTCAATTGCAGGGTAATATATCAGAAATCTTTGAATTTATGACAAAGCACAAGAGCCTCTCAATTTATCCATGGAAAGAATTGCTATGTTCTTTAGCATCGAAGTTAATATCAGCAAAGTAGAAGCTATGAATGAAAGTGCTTGATATGAGATCAAATATTCTAGACATTTTCTAGAGTAAGTTACATGGTTGGCACAACATTGTGGGCTGAAGGACCTGTAATGTGTTGTAGAGTTCTATGTTCCTATGTCAGTGTTTGCAGAGATAGGACCAGATAATTAGACAAAGTTGTGTAAACCACTTACATCCAACATAAGATCCATGTCCCACTTAACAATGGAATTTTGCTGCTTTTAGACCACAAGATATAGGAGCAAAATTAGGCCTTTTGTTCCATCACGTCTGCTCCATCATTTCATTATGGCTGACCCATTTCCATCTCAGACCCAGGCTCCTGTGTGTGAAATAACTGTTGGGCACATTACTAACATAGAAACATAGAAAACCTGCAGCACAATACAGGCCCTTTGGCCCACAAAGCTGTGCCTAACTTGGTTTAATGTTTGAATGAGCCAGCAACATAGCTACTATACATCTAGAGTAGTTGCCTCTGAATATCTAAAAGAATTAGGCCACCCGGCCAATTGAATGGCCCTAACACAGGAGACCAAACAATGACAGGAACAGTGGCAGGAGCCCTAGCACTCAGTCCTAATCCAGCGAGTGACAATTATGCATATGGTAGGGAGGGCAGGAAATTCTACTTGAATGTTTTAGGATTATTTGGCACAGTTACATAAATTCAGAGCAGCCAGACACTTTAAATGCTGAAAATGAAGCCACCTAGCCTCATTGAGAAAGCTGAACAGTGAATCACAAACTGTAGAATAATTGGCAAGCAGTTTCTCAATGGACATGGGAAGCTTGCAATGGAAAACCAGTGCAGCAACATAATATTGAAACAGCATTGTAAAGAATGACATTTTTGAAAGGATCGACCCAACCAGTAGCAGACATAAAAAAAAGTAGTAGCTTCAAGATTTAAGATTTAATCAGGATGTTGACAAGCATTTGGCCACAATCCTCACGGAATTACATCTATTTTATGCCTATACCATCTGGATGCAAAACTCATTATTTCTTAACTATTAACATCCACAAAGGTGTTGAACTTACATATCAAGCTTCCTTACATTAGCACATGTGTTCAGGCTGACAGAGGATAAGACGTTGAAGTGGCTGCAGCAGCCTTTATGTAATCAGGATATTCCAAATACAACCATCATAAAAGAAGGGAAAATCTTTGTGCTGTTGTGGAAGCACAGCAGGTATCACCAGTGTAATTTAGTGGTTCAAAAGAGCAAATGTTTCTTTCTCCAGAAGGAAGTGATTTACTTAATTTGCAAGTGATTTAAAATGGGCTGCAACCGGTTAAAGGGAAAATTGAGGCTATCAGCAGATTCAGAAATCCTGAAAACATAATAGAGTGTGGTCATCTGGCTCTAATGCAATTCCATTTCAGTTTACTATCTAAGTATGGTATCAAGTTGATTCAACTTCACAAACTATTAAATAACCGACTGATTGCATCGCACCCTGATATGGAAACACCAATACACAAGGATGGAAAAGCCTGCAAAAAGTGGTGGATACAGTGCTATCTATCACAGGAAAAGCCCTCCCCACCACTGCGCACATCTACAAGGAGCACCACCACAAGAAAGCAGCATCCATCATCAAGGACTCCCATCATACGGCCATGTTCTCTTCTTGCCGCTGCCATCAGGAATGAGGTACAGTAACCTTAGGTCCCACACCACTGGGATCAGGAACAGTTATTATCCTACAACCATGAGGCTCATGAACCAGAGGGGATAACCTCACTCACCTCAATTCTGAAATGACTCCACAACCTTTGGACTCACTTTCAAGGACTCTAAAAATGGTGCTCTCATTATTATTTATGTATGTTTTTATTTACTTTTATTATTTGTTTTTTTTCTATTTGCACAGTTTGTCTTCTTTTGCACATTAGTTTTTTCTCAGTTCGTGTATAATTTTTCATTGATTCTATTGTGTTTCTTTGCTTTACTGTGAATGCTTGCATGAAATGAACCGCAGGATAGTATATAGTGATGCATAAGTATCTTGGTAAGAAATGTACTTTGAACTTTGACCTTTGAAGAAAGATGCGTCAGAGTAGCAGGGACAGAGACCAGCAGAGATACACGATGTTAGGATCATAGAGCACAGCCACCCACTTAATTCGCCACTCTAGCTGTGGAGGTGGCCTACAAGGCAGCTTGGTCCACACAGATGTTTAAAAGCTGTTTAAAATTGCCCATTTAAACTAAAATATTGCCTCTAGCTTTTAAACCATAAGACCATAAGATATAGGAGTAGAAGTAGGCCATTCAGCCCATCGAGTCAAATTTAAATGTTAAATGTTGACTGCTGACTGTTAATGTGCAGGGATGAGAAGTACATTATGTGGACCATGCCCCCGACAGAAGGCATGATATAAGGAATGTGATTTATCTTTGCTCAAAAAAGTCATATCAAATGACAATCTGCAGTTTAATTTCTTCCAGCATGAACAATTTATAAAGGAGAAAGGAATGAAATAATGTTTAATTTATCCTTACAACCCAGCTTGAACCAGAGAAGTAGATAATTCAGATTATACCATACAGGAGGCATAGGTGAAACAGGTGATTGAATGCCATTTGAATGCAAACATCATGATACATCTTTTTAAGTACATCTTCCACAATAGCATAGCAGTTAGCTCATGTGTCGGAGTTTGGAGTTCAATTCTGAGTTCAATTAAGGAGTATGTTCTCCCTGTGACTGCTCCAGGTGCTTTGACTTTTCCTATAATCAAAAGACCAGCTCTATAGCAATGCACAGAAACATATAGTGAAAGCCGTACAAGGACGTCACAGATAAATCTCATTAACCTCATACCAAATACATCAAACACTGCCATAGTCAAGGTTGGTTAAGTTGTACGCAAAGCTGGTAAAATGAATATTTCAGTTTGACACACACTTCCTCTAAATTAGGGGTTTCCAGCCTGGGGTCCACAGACCCTCTTGCTTAATGGTATTGGTCCGCGGCATAAAAAAAGGTCAGGACCCCCTGCTCTAAATTAAAATTGGCAGTGTGGGGAGAGGAAAAAAAACTCTCCTACATTATTGAAGGTTTTTTTTGGCAAAACATGAAGTAGAATGACAATCTGCTGACAAGCAAGATTCTTTTTTCTTTATACTGGAGGGAGCCACCAAAAACCTATGAAATGAGCTTGCAAGAGAAAATACATTACATAGCATATAACAAAGTTTGAAAACATTTTCAAAAGTCCCGAAATGCCAGTCCTTGTTTAAAATATAATAATCATAGAAACATGGAAAACCTACAGCACAATACAGGCCCTTCAGCCCACAAAGCAGAGCCAAAGGTATCTTTACTTTAGAAATTACTTATGGTTACCCATAGCCCTCTATTTTTCTAAGTTCCATGTACCTATCCAGGAGTCTCTTAAAAGACCCTATCGTATCAGCCTCCACCACCATTGCCGGCAGCCCATTCCACACACTCACCACTCTGCGTAAAAAGCTCACCCCTGGCATCTCCTCTGTACCTACTTCCAAGCACCTTAAAACTGTGCCCTCTTGTGCTAGCCATTTCAGCCTTGGGAAAAAGCCTCTGACTATCCACATGATCAATGCCTCTCATTATCTTATGCACCTGTCAGGTCACCTCTCATCCTCCGTCGCCCCAAGGAGAAAAGGCCGAGTTCATTCATAATGATTGATATTTAAATAATATGTGACTTACAAAATTGATCTCCACAAACTAGATGATTTCATTTCAAAAAGCCCTCCCCAATATTGAGCACATCTGCATGAAATACTGTCGCAGGATAACAGCATCCATCATCACGGACCCCTACCCCGCAGGTCATGCGCTTTTCTCAGTGCTGCCATCAGGAAGAAGGTACAAGAGTCACAGGACTGACACCACCATGTCCAGGAACAGTTACTACCCCTCAACCATCAGGCTCTTGAACCAAAGAGGATAACTTCACTCAACTTCACTTGCCTCATTATTGAAGTGTTCCCACAACAATTGGGCTCACTTTCAAGAACTGTTCATCTCATGCTCTTGATATTTATTGCTTATTTATTATTAGTATCTTTTCTTTTTGTATTTGCAGAATTTGTAGTCTTTTGCACACTGGCTGAACACCCACGATAGTGCGGTCTTGCATTGATTCAGTTATGATTATTAAGTATGCCCACAAGAAATGAATTTCAGGGCTGTATATGGTGACATATATGTACTTTGATAATAAATTCACCTGAAACTTTTTTATTCATGCATGGAAAATTGTAACATCATCGGTACTGGCCTACTGCGAACACCTGCATAGAAACATATATTAAGCGACAGATCTAGCAGCAAATTGTTTGCTAATCTACATAGCATTAAAATATTAATTTAATTACAACTACTTCAATGGTCTGTCACAACATTATGATATTACTTATGAATGAAATGATCTGCTTATTTATGCATGGAATGAACTGTCTGGATAACACACAAACAAAAGCTTTTTTCTGTATCTTGGTAATGCGACAATAATAAACAAAATAACAATTCCATCACCAGAATTTATTTTCTTCCTCTTTCCAACATTCTATGTAGAAAGTAAATTTACTATCGAAGTATGTACTTACACCTTATATTCCATCTGGGTACCCTCCAACCTGATGGCACGAATTTTAATTTCTCTTTATGGTGACCAAATTCCACCCCCACCCCCAGCCCTCTATTCCCCACTTTGAGATTCTACCACATCTTCCCTGTCTATTACATCGCCCTGGGTACTCTCCTCTTTCCTTTTCTTCTTTTATCCACTCTCCTCTCCTATCAGATTCTTTCTTCTCCTGCCCTCGACTTTTCCCACTCACCTGCCTTCACTTACCACCTTCCAGCTAGCTTCTTTCCCCTCCCACCAGCTTTTTATTCTGGCATCTTCCCCCTTCCTTCCAAGTCCTGATGAAGGGTCTCAGCCTGAAATCTCAACCATCTATTTATTTCCCTAGATGCTGCTTGACCTGCTGCGTTCCTCCAGCATTTTGTGTGTGCTGCTATGTGCTTACTTACTCATTGCCCATTACGCCACTGGCAGTTCATAGTCATAGTCATACCTTATTGATCGCGGGGGAAATTGGTTTTCATTACAGTTGCACCATAAATAATAAATAGTAATAAAACCATAAATAGTTAAATGGTAATATGTAAATTATGCAAGTAAATTATGAAATAAGTCCAGGACCAGCCTATTGGCTCAGGGTGTCTGACCCTCCAAGGGAGGAGTTGTAAAGTTTGATGGCCACAGGCAGGAATGACTTCCTATGACGCTTAGTGTTGCATCTCGGTGGAATGAGTCTCTGGCTGAATGTACTCCTGTGCCCACCCAGTACATTATGTAGTGGATGGGAGACATTGTCCAAGATGGCATGCAACTTGGACAGCATCCTCTTTTCAGACACCACCGTCAGAGAGTCCAGTTCCATCCCCACAACATCACTGGCCTTACGAATGAGTTTGTTGATTCTGTTGGTGTCTGCTACCCTCAGCCTGCTGCCCCAGCACACAACAGCAAACATGATAGCACTGGCCACCACAGACTCGTAGAACATCCTCAGCATCGTCCGGCAGATGTTAAGGCAGCAGTGAAGGTCCTCCATTTCTGGCTGTGTTTGGAGCTCCCTTCAACATGTCAGTAGCTTCCTCTCGGTTTTCACTACTGTCAGTCCTGCAAGTCCCGGCTAGAGACTCAGGAATGGCGTTGCACTCAGATGTAGGAGAATTCTTGATTGCTGTTTCCGTAACAATTTTGATTTACTGGTCAGGGTTGTTCGCCCTGAGCTATATCTCCGAACATGGAGAACCGGTGAACTATTCTTGGTCTGGCCTCTACCCCTTGACCTGTTCGGCATGGGTGGTCCTACCAAGAGTCAACATTGGAGTCAAGCCCTGACTCCAACCAACATAGATTTCTGGGTCATTGAGGTATATAAGCCTCCATACCCAATGACAAGTTTGTGGCTCTCTTGGAGGATTAATATAGGTACATGCCACCATTTACTTCACTGAGACTCATTTTCTTTCAGGCATTCAGAGTAGAACAAAGCAATACAATAGAATCAACGAAAAACTGCACACAAAGACTGTCAATCAGCCCTACAAAATTACGCACATAAAATGTTGTCTAGATTCCTTTGGATTTCCAGCATCCATAAAATTTCATGGGTTTTAACAAACAATCGACATACAAATACAAATAAATAAATAAGACTGAGAAGATGAGTTGTAGAGTTCTTGAATGTGGGCCCATAAGTCATAGAATCAGTTCAGAAATGAGGTGAGTGAAGTTATCCACTTTGGCTCAGGAGCCTGATGGTTGAAGGATAATAACTGTTCCTGAACCCAGTGGTGTGTGACCGGAGGCAGCAGTGAGAAGACAGCATGGCTAGGAGGTGGCTCTTGAACGCGGGTCATAGAGCAGCATATTGTAGTTTGTTTCTTGAACTGACCTGAGTGTTTTGTGTTGAATAAAGCACCAATGAAATATAAAGTACTCTTCCATGATCCTCTCTGCTTACATCTACGAATATGGTCTTTGATTTTCATGGTCCTGATTAAACATTGGCTGGGCATGCAACAGAAAATTCAAAACATTCAAAAATAGAACATTATTTTCCAAAGCTGTTATAAACTTAATGATGTATGCATCAAGAAAAATTTGGATTCTGTCAATAATAGGAAAAAACACCTGGCTGTGTTATATTGCAAATGTATTTACAAGTTTATCTGTTTACTGATTGACAAGCTTCATGCACTTTGCAATGGAAAACTCTCTGTTACAAATATAAGGCCTTTAAGCAGAGTTTCCTGTTTTCATAGTGGACTTCCTGAACAATTATTTTCTGACTAATTCTGTAAAATATAATTTAGATTATTTTGTCCAAACTATTGCTTGCAAGTCGATTTTCATGTACTTTCCCTATTTACCTAATACAAAATCATATTCCTGTTATCTACTCTAATAGGTCGCCACACTTTTATTTCCCTTATCTTCAGCTGTCTTTCTGATTTCCTCTATGAATCCTTTTGCTTAGTGTATTATTTGAAGCCCTTGTGAAAGCCTTGGGACTATTTTACAGTGGTTTCGCATTTTTATTTGATAGTGAAATGATATGTTGGCAGCAATAATTGTTTCTGTCACTCTTCCTTCAGCTTCTCTGATGCAGCCAGCTTCTGCTATAGACCTGCATGTATCACAGTACAAATTAACTACTATATGAGTGGAAGGCTGTGCTGGAAGGCGTCTACACTCAGTGGTTTATTAGCTATCACCTGAACCTAATAAAGTGAGGCCACAGAGTGTACGTTCCTGTATTCCTGTAGCCCATCACTTCAAAGATAGACATGAGCATTCAGAGATGTTCTCCTGCACACCTGTTGTAAAGTGTGATTATTTGAATTACTGACATATTCTTGCGAGCTTGAACCAGCTTGACTAGTCTCCTCTGACTTCGCATTAGCAAGGCATTTTCATCCACAGAACTGCCACTCACTGGATGTTCTTTGTTTCTCGCACCATTCTCTGTGAACTCTAGAGACTGTTGTGCGTGAAAATCCCAGGAGAACGGCAGTTTCTGAGATACTCAAACCACCCCATCTGGCATCAACAATCATTCCACAGTCAAGGTCGCGTTGATCATATTTCCTTCTCATTCTGATGTTTAGTCTGAACAATACCTGTACCTCTCGACTATGTCTGCATGCTTTTATGCATTGAGTTGCTGCCACATGATTAGCTGATTAGAAATTTGCATTAACGAACAGGTGTATGGGTGTACCTAATAAAGTGGCCACTGTGTGCATATCCTGAGTTTCATTAATAAACACTGAGTCAATCTGTGTTGAGATTCAAGACCAATTTTTTGTCATATTATATTCAAAATAAAATATTATTTTATCTTGAAAACAATATGATAAAATATTATTCACCCTGCTTCATTTTTCAATTCAATTGTGTGTAAAATAAACACTACATCAGCTGTTCATACATCCTTAATGTGGATTCTTCAGCATAATTCTAGTCATCAATTAGAAGTTGAACACAGAATTCTGAACCTGAAGGATTATGTCTGCCTAAAAATCTGATGTGCTTTTTTTTTTATTTCTTCAGGACAAGCATAAATATCAAGCAATAAAACTGGAGAACACAAAATCTATAAAAGATTGTAGTGGTAGGGCATACATGGGTCATATTAGACATGTTACAACAAAATTCAATTGACTCTAACTGCATTGCTATGTTTGTAAATGCTAAGACTGTCAGAAAACTTCCTCATAACCTCAGATGTCAACCTTATTTAGAAAGGCCACAAGCAAATCTGAAGAGGGAAATGGAAATGTCATGTTGTTGAAGTGGACTGCTCTTCTGAGACTGAGATTAAGGCAGTACTGGTGGGACGGAGCAGCAGGTGTTCTATCCTCCAGTTGAATTATTATAAGAATTTTTCAGGCTGAAAGCTTGTGAAAATGAAGTGCCTTAGACACAGGCTTAGAGGGTAGATGAAATCCGAAACATGGGCTAACTAAAAATGATATAATTTTGCTTTAGCAAGGTCATTAGACACCCAAAAAGCATGCTGAACAGCATTCTTTTTGCATTCCTCTTCCTTTGGTCACCTAATAAAGGGTAATTTCCACTCTTACAAATCCAATTTGACAATACTTTCCCAGACACTACTTTCTCAGCTGTGTAATATACCAAAGTATTGGGCCATACATTCTCCGTCAACACAATCCATTCTACTTCTGAATTTATGAGGCTTTCAAATCTTACCAAAACTGTCTACTTATGCCCCACTCTCAGTACAATGTTTCTCCATCTCCCTCAATGCCTCTACCTTGATGAATTCTAGCCTGATATGATGTTAAAAGTTTCATTTGCTGCCTTTCTCTCCATGCCCATTACTTGGCCCAGGAGTCTTTACCCCAGACTGTAAATGCTTTATCCTGCCTCCAGAATTCCCAATTCACTAGGATCCTTCCCTGTTGCCTCACCCTCTCCAAAACGTTTTATTGCTGACTGCCAATGAGACATTGATTGAGCTGATTTTTCCTTTCTCCTTCCTACTCAAACAGTGTGACAAGAATAAGACTGTTGTGGTCCAACAGAAACCAAATATGATCTCTCAGACACTTCCCCATACCTTATGACCCCGTTATTCAGCACCTTAATCCCACATTGGGAGGATTTGCGGGACCTCTGCTTCTTCCTTGAACACGCACTCAATGGCCATGTTCTGAGGTACCTCCTGCACCTAATAAAAATGGCCACTGAGTGCATGCCTGCTATCTTCTGCTGCTGCAGCCCATACATTTCAAAGTTTGATGTGTTGTGCATTAAGAGATGCTCACTTGAACACCACTGTTATAATGCATTTGAGTTGCTGTTGCCTTCCTGTCCGCTTGAACCGGTCTGGTTATTCTCTTCTGACCTCTCTTGTTAATTAGGCCACAGAACTGAAACTCGCTGGATTTTTTTTGGGAGGGTTTTTTTTTATACCATTCTCTGTAAATTCTTGACTGTGTACATGAAAATCTCAGGAGATCAACAGTTTCTGAGATACTCAAATCACCCTTTCTGACACCTACTATCACCTCACAGTCAAAGTCATTTAAATCACATTTCTTCCCCATTCTGATGTTTGGTCTGAACAACAACTGAAGCTCTTAACCATGTCTGCAGCTTTTATGTACTGAGTCGTTGTCACATAACTGGCTGATTATATATTTGTATTTACCGTCTGATTAGATATTTAACGAGGTACAGGTGTACCTAATAAAGTGGCTGCTGAGTGTAGATACCACTGGTTCCCCTCCACCATGTATCCAAAAATTCTGACTTAACTCGTTCTCACATTGACTAATTCCTCCTTTAACCCCAGCCTTTTCTCCAGACCATGGGCGTAAATGTGGCAACTTACACAGGCCCAAGCAACCACAGACTTCATTTCCTCAGGTGATCTTCCCTCCACGATCTCCAAACTTGTAGTGCCCTACCTCCTGACAGTGCACCTCTACTGTCTGTCCAAGTTCCTTAAGCAGGATGGTTCAGTTAGTACCATTGTTTTAGCATACTGTTACCCTGTGAAATTCTCCTTTTCTACCTTGATTCCATCCTGACTTTCCTGGCCTAGTCCCTTCTCACATGCCTCTGTAGCTTTTCAGATTTCCTCTGTCACTTCAACAGTTTCCAATTTTCTGCTCTGAGCCACTTCTGGTTCACCATAGATGTACAATTCTTCTGCACCTCCATCCAGCACTGGGTCATTCTGAAGGCTCCTGGCCTCTTCCTTGAACACAACTGCATCCCCTCCACCAACAATTGAGTATAAGAGCAAAGAGGTCCTTCTGCAGCTGTACAGGGCCCTGGTGAGACCACACTTGTAGTACTGTGTGTAGTGTTGGTCGCCAAATTTGAGGAAGGACATTCTTGCTATCAAGGGAGTGCAGCGTAGGTTCACAAGGTTAATTCCCGGGATGGCAGGACTGTCATATGTCGAAAGATTGGAGCGACTGGGCTTGTATACTCTGGAATTTAGAAGGCTGAGAGGGGACCTTATAGAAACGTATAAGATTATTAAGGGATTGGACACGCTGGAGGCAGGAAGCATGTTCCCGCTGATGGGTGAGTCCAGAGCCAGAGGGCACAGTTTAAGAATTAAGGGTAGGCCATTTAGAACGGAGTTGAGGAAAAACTTTTTCACCCAGAGAGTGGTGGATGTATGGAATGCTCTGCCCCAGAAGGCTGTGGAGGCCAAGTCTCTGGATGCTTTCAAGAAAGAGATGGATAGAGCTCTTAAAGATAGCGGAATCAAAGGTTATGGGGATAAGGCAGGAACTGGATATTGATTGTGGATGATCAGCCATGATCACAGTGAATGGCGGTGCTGGCTCGAAAGGCCGAATGGCCTACTCCTGCACCTATTGTCTATTGTCTATTGTCTATTGTCTATTGTCATAACACATCTATTGGTTCGGGCTGAGTCTGGATGAAATTGTTCTTATATTGACCAACTCCACTTATAACCCCAGCCATAGCTACAAGAGGATCTGAAGATGCTGGAATTCTTGAGCAAAGTGTTGCAGGAAATCAGCTGGTTAGGCAGCATCTAGAGAAATGAATAAATAGTCGATGTTTCAGCCCCCTAACTGTCCTCATTAACTCCTTTGCCCACTCAAACAAACCATCCTCATGGCAACTCTGGCCTTACCCTATCATAAATAATCCTTTAGTCATGTCCACCCTTACTACCACCTTGTCTACAACTTAAAATTATCAATTTCTTTCCTGCATTTGATGAAGAATTTTCAATTATTTTTTATTTCCACAGAGCTGCCTAACTTAATGAGTGTTTTCAGTCTTTTCTGTTTGCATGTCATTTTGCTCTTATGGCTACCATACATGTTATGTCCAGTTTCCCACTGTCATGCAAGAGGCTCTCTGCAATGCCATTGAGTCTTGAATGACCAAGTCTATTCACAGGAACCCAACGATACAGACTCCAGAACACCCAATGAAATATTTGTGTTTTATTTCAAATACTTAACCAATGCCAGTATATCTTTCCCTTAGTTCATTGCTGAAGTAACAATGTTGTGCGTTATGCAGGAATTGATCAAAGGTCAATCATACCAAAGTATGGCATCTTGAATTTTCATCCCTTTTAAACAAGGCTACACTTCAGCTAACTTTATTCAATTCCTTTTCTGTTGTGCTAGAGCAGGGGTTCCCAAACTGGAGCTCACAGACCCCCTAGTTAGAAGATTGGGAACCCCCATCCTAGAGTTTAGAACATGGAACATGGAATAGTACAGCACATTACCAGCCCTTTGGCCCACAATGTTGTGCTGACCCTCAAACCCTGCCTCCCATATAACCCCCCACCTTAAATTCTTCCATATACCTGTCTAGTAGCCTCTTAAATTTCACGAGTGTATCTGCCTCCACCACTGACTCAGGCAGTGCATTCCACGCACCAACCACTCTCTGAGTAAAAAACCTTCCTCTAATATCCCCTTGAACTTCCCACCCCTTACCTTAAAGCCATGTCCTCTTGTATTGAGCAGTGGTGCCCTGGGGAAGAGGCGCTGGCTATCCACTCTATCTATTCCTCTTATTATCTTGTACACCTCTATCATGTCTCTTCTCATCCTCCTTCTCTCCAAAGAGTAAAGCCCTCTCTCCCTTAATCTCTGATCATAATGCATACTCTCTAAACCAGGCAGCACCCTGGTAAATCTCCTCTGTACCCTCTCCATTGCTTCCACATCCTTCCTATAGTTTAATGTACAAGATGCATTAATCTACTTCTTCTTTTACAGAGCTCATGTTCACACCAAGAAGGAGATTCTTGAACTTTCTCAGAACAAAGATGGTCATATGTTCTTCTCAACATTCAACGGTCAATGTTCAGCTCAAATTCAACCACAAGTTATGCACCCAAAATGCTGGAAGAACTCAGCAGGTCAGGCAGCATCCATGGAAAAGAGTAAACAGTCAACATTTTGGGCTGAGACTGATTCCTGAAGAAGGGTGTTAGCCTGAAGCATCAACTGTTTACTCTGTTCTATAGATGCTGTCCGACCTGCTCAGTTCCTCCAGCATTTTGGGTGTGTTACTTTGATTTCCAGCATCTGCAGATTTTCTCTTGTTTGTGATTCAACCATAAGTTGGTGTATTGCATCTAAGTTTGAGCACAAAGCATTGGGAAGTATGTACAGATGGGCCACAAGGCTTGGGACAGCCTTTAACTTTAACTTTTAATTGAATAGCACTAGGAAGGAGGGTCTGCAGCACAGAGTAGCTGGCTTGCTCTTTGAGGAAGTGTAACACCTGTTTAGCACTGGTCTTATCATGTGTGTCTAGTTGTCGCACTATTTTAAGAAAATCATATTACACTAGGCGCGAATAGGCCATCAGATGGTTCTAGGTATCGGAACTAGGCAATGAATAGAAACCACACACCTCTGGAAATAAGTTTTGTTTATGAGAAAAGAAACAATATGTACAAAATATTTACATGAGCAAGAACAATTCAAAATCCAAACATTCTGTTTACGTTCCAAATCTTAGATATCAAACCTCGACAAATTCATTTTTAATTAGAATCAGTGATAGTCATTAGAATAACCTTTGTTACTCCAATTTCTCTAACTAATTAGATCTAGTGTTATTCCCTATATGAAGTTTACAGACTAAACTTTACTTTTTACCTATCCCTAGTTAGTTAGAAAACCAAATATAATTCCTATTCTCAAATATTTTAGTTAACTTCAGTTTCAGTTCCAGACAGAATATCTATAAATTCAAATTCAAATTCAAAAATTATATATCTATACAGCTTAACTCCTTTCACAACAATTCTCCAAAATCACAACACTTAAACAAAGTAATTCTCAATCAATAACTTATCAAAGTCGTCGCAAAAATAATCAGTTCTTGCAGAAAATTAAAGTTGGATTCTTCAAATGAAAATAAACTTACACATCCAGCCTTCTGCATCATTACACATCTCGCTCCCGCGCTGGTTCTTCATCTTGGGTGTCTCGCCATCTTGGTTCATTGGAATGAAATAGTTGGTCATCCACAGAAAGTCAATTCACAAACTTGTACAAAACTTGACCAAATGCCTTGGTATGACTTTGCAGAACTAATTCCCAACTACACGGTAGGGATTTTGGACACTGGTCTCTGCCGATATTTTCTCGTTGCAGCTGCTGCATGTTATAGCTGTAGCTGCAAAAAATCTTTTATCACTATTGTCTCTCCTCCAGGGGTGAGGGTTTGAAGTTAGTAGGGTAAAGATACTCACTACTAATTCTGCTCTTAACATTTCATGTCTTCGTTTCTGCATTTCTCTCGTCCGTCCTCTGTCCAGCCGCCCTTCTCTTCGATAGGGTTTTTTTCAAATTCTCTTTAAAAAAAAATCGGTAAACCTCGTTTTCATCACTCTGCGGGTAGAGCTTTCTAGCATTACAATTTTGGGTTTAATTAACCTGGGTTACAGAAGGCAGAAAAAGATGTAATAACGTGCACAAAATAATGTAGACAAAATAAAGCTAAATGATTCCCATTACAAAAGAACATCCATCCACATCAAGAAAGGAAGTACAGGAGCATTAGATCCCACACCACCAGGTTCAGGAACAATTATTAACCTTTAACCATCAGGCTCTTGAACCAGCATGGATAACTTCACTCACCTCAATACTGAACAAAATCCACAAACTGTAGCCTCACTTTCAAGGACTCTACAACTCACGTTCTCAGTTTTATTTATTTATTTGTTTGTTTGTTTATTTACTTGTTTATTATTATTATTTGTTACTTTTTGTATCTTTGCAGATGGTCTTCATTTTCACATTGGTTGTCTGTCATTATGTGTAGTTTTTCATTTCTTGTATTTTGTTCCATTGTGAATGCCTGTAAAAAGTTGAATCTCAGTGTTGCCTGTGGTGGCACATAGAACATAGAACAGTACAGCACAGTACAGGCCCTTCGGCCCACAATGTTGTGCTGACCCTTAGGCCCTGCCTCCCATATAACCCCCCACCTTAAATTCCTCCATATACCTGTCTAGTAGTCTCTTAAATTTCACCGGTGCATCTGCCTCCACCACTGACTCAGGCAATGCATTCCACGCACCAACCACTCTCTGAGTAGAAAACCTTCCTCTAATATCCCCCTTGAACTTCTCACCCCTTACCTTAAAGCCATGTCCTCTTGTATTGAGCAGTGGTGCCCTGGGGAAGAGGTGCTGGCTATCCACTCTATCTATTCCTCCTAATATCTTGTATACTTCTATCATGTCTCCTCTCATCCTCCTTCTCTCCAAAGAGTAAAGCCCTTGTTCCCTTAATCTCTGTTCATAATGCATACTCTCTAAATCAAGCAGCATCCTGATAAATCTCCTCTGTACCCTTTCCAATGCTTCCACATCCTTCCTATAGCGAGGCGACCAGAACTGGACACAGTACTCCAAGTGTGGCCTAACCAGAGTTTTATAGAGCTGCATCATTACATGGCGACTCTTAAACTCTATCCCTCAACTTATGAAAGCTAATATTCCATAAGCTTCCTTAACTACCCTATCTACTTGTGAAGCAACTTTCAGGGATCTGGGGACATGTACCCCAGATCCCTCTGCTCCTCCACACTACCAAGTATCCTGCCATTTACTTTGTACTCTGCCTTGGGGTTTGTCCTTCCAAAGTGTACCACCTCACACTTCTCCAGGTTGAACTTCGTCTGCTACTTCTCAGCCTACTTCTGTATCCTATCAATGTCTCTCTGCAATCTTCGATAATCCTCTACACTATCCACAACACCACCAACCTTTGTGTCGTCTGCTAACTTGCCAACCCACCCTTCTACTCCCACATCCAGGTCGGTAATAAAAATCACGAAAAGTAGAGGTCCCAGAACTGATCCTTGTCGGACACCACTAGTCACAATCCTCCAATCTGAATGTACTCCCTCCACCAGGACCCTCTGCTTTCTGCAGGCAAGCCAATTCTGAATCCACCTGGCCAAACTTCCCTGGATCCCATGCCTTCTAACTTTCTGAATAAACCTACCGTGTGGAATCTTGTCAAATACCTTACTAAAATCCATGTAGATCTCATCCACTGCACTACCCTCATCTATATGCCTGGTCACTTCCTCAAAGAACTCTATCAGGCTTGTTAGACACGATCTGCCCTTCACAAAGTCATGCTGACTGTCCCTGATCAGACCATGATTCTCTAAATGCCCATAGATCCTATCTCTAAGAATCTTTTCCAAAACTTTTCCCACCACAAATGTAAGTCTCACTGGTCTATAATTACCCAGACTATCCCTACTACCTTTTTTGAACAAGGCGACAACATTCGCCTCCCTCCAGTCCTCCAGTACCATTCCCATGGACAATGAGAACATAAAGATCCTAGCCAGAGGCTCAGCAATCTCTTCTCTCGCCTTGTGGAGCAGCCTGGGGAATATTCCGTCAGGCCCTGGGGACTTATCCGTCCTAATGTATTTTAACAACTCCCTTAATATCAACATGCTCCAGAACATCAACCTCACTCATATTGTCCTCACCGTCATCAAGTTCCCTCTCATTGGTGAATACCGAAGAGAAGTATTCAATGAGGACCTCGCTCACTTTCACAGCCTCCAGGCACATCTTCCCACCTTTACCTCTAATTGGTCCTATCTTCACTTTACATCTTGTATCTTCATATACATACTTTAATAATAAATTTACTTTGAACTTTGGCGAAATAGGAGTAGGAGTAGGCTGTCTGGCTTGTTGGGCTTCTGCTATCACTCAAAGGTTCATCTAATATCAGAGAACTTATACAGTACACAACCTGAAATTCATATTCTTCACAGACATTCACAAAACAAGAAACCCCATAAAAACATTGAAGGCCCAAAGGCCCCTTCCCCCACCGTTCAATGGGATCACAGCTGATCAGGCCATGGATTCAGTTCCACTATTTGCCTTTTCCCCGGCATAAGATGAAGGAGCATAATTAGGTCATTTGGCCTATCTAGTCTACGCTGTCATTCCATCATGGCTGATCCAATTTTCCTCTCAGCAGATGGTTAAAAAGTCGAAGGATGCAGGTTTGAAGTGTTTGCCAAAACAACCAGTTTATGTGAGGAAAACTCTGTCATTTCAGTGAGACGCTGAGATTTGGAATGCAGTGCTTGATGGAGTGACAAAACACATTCAAATCATGTTTTGCAAAAAAAGGAGTTCGCTAAATTCTTGAACAAAAGAAACTTTAGGGCTACAGTAAAAAAAATGTCTAATTATTATGCAAAGAGAGCATGGATGTGGAGATTAAAGGCCTCTCTCTGCGCTAATTCTAAGCTTCTGTAAATTCCACCTGAAATGCTTTTGCCCAGCCATTCAGTCTGTCATGACTTACACTTAAATATCATCAGAAAATATTACATCACACCTCAAATCTTCATCCAAGTTAATTGATATATAGCAAGAAGATGACACCCTACTTCAGATCCCTGGAAAACAGCACTTGCCACTTACTGCTAAAGAGAGAATATTCTCTTGTGTCAGGTGTCAGCTATATTCTGCAGACAGCATTCCCTCCTTCTGAGTCGGATGGTGGTTTGAAGTGTTATTCCTGAGGCTCAAACTCAAAAACCCAGGTTAAAACTGCAGTGCGGTACTGATGCAGCGGTTAGCACTGATGGTTCACCACTCCAAGGACTGGTTTGATTCAGAGCAGGCACAGTCAACGCGGAGTTTGCGCCTTTTCCCCGTGACTGCATGTCTTTCCACCAGGACCTCCCATGTCCCAAAGGAAGGCTTGTAGATCAGTTAGCTGTTGTAAGTTACTTGCTTGTATAGAGTAATTGGTTAATTTTATTTTCAAAAGCCGTTACGAGAGAAAAAAAAGTAGGCCTCTGGGGAGGTAAGGAGCGGGAAAAAAGAAATATCAGGATTACTTACTAGAAGTGAGAGAAGAGGCTTAGGTGAAGATGGTAAGGACCCAAGTACTGGAGTAACCGAGACTAGAAATGAAACGCAAATTCAACTCTGAGATGACAACAGGGTTCTTGACTAGAAGGTAGATGAGAACTTGATGAGACCAGATGAGAATCCAAACATGACAGTCGCAGACTGAACCAAAGTTGAGCTGACAATTGAGCACCGAACCTGAGTCAAATATCCAAAGCTTGCTGCCAAAACGTGGCCACCAGTTAGTGGAGCGGGCCTGAATTTGTAAAGAGACTGCCCTGTCATCCACACTCCGGCGAATCGGAGCGGCGCACTGGTGTGCACCATCACAAGGAGCTGGCATGGAACCGATGAACTGAATGGCCTCTTTTTCTATTCAAATAAAAAAAGAAAGTAGGACCTGACTTCCATAGAAGCAGACTGCTGAATGGGTTATTATATTGAGGCTCCATGTCTCTCAGGCATGTAGATTCCATATGTTAATCTGGAAGAAGGTGTTCCAACAAATATTTCTCCCTTGGGCATAACTAAAATTAATTATCTTATCATATAAAAATAGAAAATACTACACATGCCATTACAACTTCCCCTCGCTCTGCCTCATAACCTTTCAAAGGGACTGTCTCCTCGGTTGATATACAATGTGGTTCTAACTGAAGATGAGATGATGCGTCTTGCTGACTTTTAGACTTGTGAGACGAGTGTTGGAAGTCACCGTCAGATGGGTCAGAGTGGGAGAGGTTTCAGATAATCAACGTGACAGGTGACGGGAAGCTTAGGATCACTCTACGTGCTTCACAGGTGCTCCGCAAAGCAGTCATCCAACGAACACTTGGTTTCTTCAAGCGTAGCGGAGACCACATTGTGAATTACTGCCACTCCTCTTCTTTTAGTGCTTTTCTATGCAACTGAGGGATCGAATATCAAGGACTTTTTGCCGTATTTGCTGTACATGTATTAGGAAATAGCTGTGGGCGTAATATGAAACAAAAAAGTAAGCCTTCATTGCGAGAGTGATTGAATTCAAGAGCAGGGAGGTCATGCTGCAACTATACAGGGTACTGGTGAGGCCGCACCTGGAGTACTGTGTGCAGTTCTGGTCTCCATACTTGAGGAAGGATATACTGGCTTTGGAGGCAGTGCAGAGGTGGTTCACCAGGTTGATTCCAGAGATGAAGGGGTTAATTTATGAGGAGAGATTGAGTCGCCTGGGACTATACTCTCTGGAGTTCAGAAGAATGAGAGGGGTTCTTATAGAAACATACAAAATTTTTAAAAGGGATAGATAAGATAGAAGTGGGAAAGTTGTTTCCATTGGTAGGTGAGACTAGAACTAGGGCACATTGCCTCAAGATTCAGGGGAGAAGATTTAGGGCAGAGATGAGGAGAAACTGTTTTTCCCAGAGAGTGGTGAATCTGTGGAATTCTCTGCCCAGGGAAGTAGTTGAGGCTTCCTCATTAAATATATTTAAGAAACAGTTAGGTAGGTTTTTACATAGTAAGGGAATTAAGGGTTATGGGGAAAAGGCAGGTAGATGGAGCTGAGTTTACGGACAGATCAGCCATGATCTTATTGAATGATGGGGCAGGCTCGATGAGCTGGATGGCCTACTCCTGCTCCTATTTCTTATGTTCTTATGAACATTCAATAATGATTAAAAAAAAGGATTATATAAAATTTAAAGTTGGATTCTAAAGTACAGATATAGAATAAAATATGCATAAATACATAAATACCAGCATGTATTTACAATGTAAAAAGCATTATATAAAGTGAATTAAAGTGTTTACAGTGTGGTTCAGTGACGGTGGTTATAGATAGAGTGTACTGGGGTGGTCTAATTAGAATCAGATTAACTACTCAGTCAAAAAAACATTAAAGATGGTGTGAAGTTTTGGATTTAAAAGCCCTATAACACTTTCCAGAAGGGAGGTTTTGGAAAAGGCAGTTTACAGGAGAAGCAAGTCGAATACTTTCACCTCTTCCTTACTAATCATCCGGGGGCACAGACTGACTTCTTAGGTGAAGTAATGATTTAGAGTCATAGAAAAGTACATCCAAGAAACAGGCCCTTTGGCCCATCTAGTCCGTGCTGAACCATTTAAACTGACATTGACCTGCAACAGGACTTCTTTCATCTGAATGTGTTGACTTCAATTTTCACAACTTGTAAAATGATATTTGCGGACAAATTTCAAGATTCAAGGTACATTTATCAACAAAGTATATATAGTATATACAACCTTCAGATTTTTCTCCTTACAGCCAGCCATGAAACAAAGAAACCCCAAAGAACCAATTAAAAAAGAAGATAGTCAAATACCCAATGTGTAGTAAAAAAAATCATGCAAACAATAAAAGTAAACAAACAACATTCAGAGCTGAAGTTCCCAAAAGTTGGGAAATTGTGAAGGTGGTGTGCAAAAGTATTGATTCCCTGTGGGTCCTCTTCAAAGTGATTCTCTTTGCTGATTTGGTACTGGTTTTGCGACTGAGTTACAGATGGAGTTTGTCGTTTGCACTGCTTTACAGTCAGTCTCTGTGGTGCATTAAATAACGTCATTTGATGTGGATCTTATGGTGAGGAAATGTCAAGGTGAATGGTGCCCAAAAGTGTTCAGGTTAATTTCTTATTAGTTGCTAACCAACCTGGAAATGATTGGTGCGCTCTTAAATGCACAAAACAACTTTTATGTGTAAATTACGCATTGAAAATGGCCTCAATGGGCCAGCTTTGATGTTGTCAATGTGATTAAACATATGAAAACGAGCAAACTAGATTGTAAATGTGATGGTTTCTTACTTTGATATTAATGATTCTAATGATTTTCAACTTCACCTAATCTGTTTTAATACATCTGCAGCTGAACATTATCAGCTAATCATGGGGACATCTGATGCAATTTTCCATAACTTCTTCTCTCATAAAGCCAGCTGCTCCAATCAACTATCTTTATTGTATTGCACTTCATCATCTCAATATCAATTAGACCACATTTATTTAATCCAAGCAAAAAATTAGTTCTGATTAAAACACCGTATCTTTCCTTTTTATTCCATACCTTCAAACTTCAAGGAAAAGAATAATTTAATTTTGACTGACAAATGAAAAATAATTTAGATAGAAAGAGACAGCAAGGTATTGTTCTTCAGAATTTTTTTTAATATATTTCTGCTGATGTTCTTGTGATGATAGATTATACTGTCGATTCATTGTTATTAATGTCCCAATGATGTGTGAACGCACTGGCTAAAATGATTTACAAATACTGAAAAAAAAATCAAATTTTCCACACCTTCTGTGTTGAAATCGGAGTACTTAATTGCTTTGTAGCAGTGATCAAAATCAGTAACCATGAAGTTTCTGTGCAGTTGACAAACACTTCTCTTTTTGGCTGCTGAATAATTATAGAGACATGGAGTTATACAGATGACTGAGTTACAGTTAGCATCAGTTGTATAATACCAGTTGTACTATGGTCTACTAAAGAAACTGAAGTCACAATACCTCGTGGCTTTCCTCACTTGCAGGCCTCATGCTGGTTTGGATTGGTAAAACATCTCCTCCACGATCTCCAACAGCACAAGGATGAGGTGCACCACAGGGTCGTGTGCTTACCCCCCTGCTCTATTCACCTTCCACCTAAGCACAGCTTCAACACTACATCCATTTGCTAATGACACCACTGTTGTGTGTCATATCAAAGGCGGTGATGAATTTGCATACAGGAGGGAGATTAAAAATTTGGTTGAGTGGTGTCATAACAACAACTTCTCACTCAATGTCAATAAGATCAAAGAATTGATTGTAGACTTCAGGGGAGGGAAACCAGAGGTCAATGAGGGATTAGAGGTGGAGATGGTCAGTAACATTAAATTTCTGGGTGTCACTATCTCAGAGAACCTGTCTCGGACCCATCATATAAATGTAATTGCAAAGGAAGCATAACAGCACCTCTACTTCCTTAGAAGTCTGCAGATATTTGGCATGACATTAAAAACTTTGACAAACATTGGACTGGTATGGGAACACCAATCCCTTTGAATGGAAGATCCTACAAAAGGTAATGGGTTCGGCTCAGTATATCACAAGTAAAGCCCTCCCAACAACTCAGCACATCTACATGCTGTAAGAAAGAAGCATCCATCATCAAAGATCCTCACCACCCAGGCCATGCTCCTTTCTCTCTGCTGCCATAAGGTAGAAGGTATAAGAGCCTCAGCACTTGAACCACCAGGTTCAAGAACAGTTACTATCTCTCAACCATCAGGCTCTTGAACAAAAGGAGATAACTACACTCAACTATCGAGATATTCCCACAACCAGTGATCTCACTTTAAGAACTTTTTATCACCGTATCTCAAGTTCTCATTATTTATTGCTACTTATTTCTATTTGCATTTGCACAGTTTGTTGCCTTCTGCACTTAATTTGATCTTTCATTGATTTAGTTATAGTTACTATTCTATAGATTTGTGGAGTATACCGGCGAGAAAATAGAATCTTAGGGTTGTATGTACTCTGATGCTAAAATCAACACAGTGGGATCTGAACCCAAGAGCATGTCGAAGTGGCAGGGCTCAGTTCTGAGAATGAAGAACGACCTGATGTTTGGACCAGATTGAAAAGGTCAGGTTGTTGGGTGGGGCTATAAGCTCCACAAGGTTTGTGCATTTCTGTGAGGCTGTGACCTCAACTAATGGACTGTTGAATAAGCTGCAGTGATGACTGTGGACTCACTTTTGTCAGCTTCACTTCTGAATGCTATTTGCTTACTTTTATTGTTTGCATGATTTGTTTTTTTTCTGAAGGTGGGGAGATAACTGGTCTTTTTTCTTATTGAGTTCTTCTGGGTTTCTTTGTTTTGTGGTTGCCTGTAAAGAAACAAATCTCAGGCCAGCATATAGTATACGTACTTTGATAATAAATGTACTTTAAATTTTGAACTGTGAACTTTGAAATGGATAATGCGGGAATTGCAACATTAATAATGTTGGGTAAGTTAATTGGTCTTTTTCACAGAAATAAGAAACACGACAACTAGAGCCCTAACAGTATAAGTGAATTGTACTGAGAAAGCAGGATCTCCCAGTGGCCACACATTTTAATTCCACATCCCATTCCCATTCTGACATGTCTATCCACGGCCTCCTCTACTGTAAAGATGAAGCCACACTCAGGTTGGAGGAACAACACCTTATATTCCGTCTGGGTAGCCTCCAACCTGATGGCATGAACATTGACTTCTCTAACTTCCGCTAGGCCCCACCTCCCCCTCGTACCCCATCTGTTACTCATTTTTATGCACACATTCTTTCTCTCACTCTCCTTTTTCTCCCTCTGCCCCTCTGAATATACCTCTTGCCCATCCTCTGGGTCACCCCCCCCCGTCTTTCTTCCCGGACCTCCTGTCCCATGATCCTCTCATATCCCTTTTGCCTATCACCTGTTCAGCTCTCGGCTCCATCCCTCCCCCTCCTGTCTTCTCCTATCATTTTGCATCTCCCCCTCCCCCTCCAGCTTTCAAATCCCTTACTCACTCTTCCTTCAGTTAATCCTGACGAAGGGTCTCGGCCTGAAACGTCGACTGCGCCTCTTCCTAGAGATGCTGCCTGGCCTGCTGCGTTCACCAGCAACTTTGATGTGTGTTGCTTGAATTTCCAGCATCTGCAGAATTCCTGTTGTTTTTGTTTAAGTGAATTGTCAATTTGCTTCAAGGAACAAAAATTTGTCATCATTATCCATTTTCCAATTGGCACACACTTTACAGGTGGTTTCGTCAGAAACAGTGACTCAAACGTATCAAAGGCAGTTTCACTCTAGATTCATTGGATAACACACCTGACCTGCTGGCAATTCCCACAGCACAGCAATGAATAATTTATCACATTTTCAGATAAAAATCCACTGATTCACTATGGTAAATAAAATTGTAAATTTCTACGGATGTACTCTGGAGAGCACTCTATCTGGTTACATCATTGTCTGGTATGGACAAGATTGGAAAAAGCTTCAGGAAGTTGTAAACTCGGCTAGCTCCATCAAGGACATTTGTCTCCCCAGCATCAAAAACACCTTCAAAAGCTGATGCCTCAGAAAGGCAACATCCATTAATAAGGACCCCTTTCACCCAGAACAGGCCCAGGACGGCCTATTTTGTCATGTGCCCCCTAGTACCCTGAAGCCTCTTCCTTAATAATCAACTCCAACATCTTCCCACCCACTGAGGTCAAACTAACTGGCCTATAGCTTCCATTCTTCTGCCTCTCTCCCTTCTTGACACGTGAAGTTACATTTGCAATTTTCCAGTCTTCTGGAACCATTCCACAATCTAGAGATTCTTGAAAGATCATTATTAATGGATCCATAATCTCTTCAGCCACCTCTTCCCAAACCCTGGGGTGTACACCATCTGGTCCAGGTGACTTACCTACCATCAGAACTTTCAGTTTCCCAACAACCTGCTCTCTAGAAATGGTAACTTAACACAATTCATGCCCCCTGACACTTGGAACTTCCACCATATTGTTGGTGTCTTTCACAGTGAAAACTGACACAAAATATTTATCCTTTCATCTACCATTTCATTATCACCCATCACCACCTCTCCAACATTGTTTTCCAGTGGTCTAATATCCACTCTTGACTCTCTTTAACACTTTATGTATCTGAAATCTTTTGGTTATTTATTTTAATATTATTGGCATAGAACACTGTAGCACAGAAAAAGGCCCTTTGGCCCATCCAGTCCATGCTGAATCATTTCGACTGCCGACTCCCATCGACTGCACCGGGGCCATAGCCCTTACCGTCAATGTACCTATCCAACCTTCTCTTAAACATTCAAATCAACATCACATTCACCACTTGTGCTGGCAGTTTGTTCCGCACTCTTACCACCCTCTGAGTTAAGAAGCTTCCCCTCATGTTCCTCTTAATCTTTTCACTCTTAAACCCAAGACCTCTGGTTGGAGTCCAGCCCAACCTCAGTGGAAATAGTTCAATTGCACTTACCCTATCTATACTCCTTGTTATTTTACATACCTCTATCAAATCTCCTCTTAATTGTTTATAATCTGGGGAATAAAGTTCTAACCTACTTAATCTTTCCTTTACCTCAGGTCCTCCAGTCCTGGCAAAATCCTTGAAAATTTTCTCTGTACTCTCTCAATCTTATCTATATCTTTCCTGTAGGTAGGTGACCAAAACTGCGCACAATACTCCAAATTAGGCTTCATCAACACGTCTTAAACAATTTCAACATAATAACCCACCTGTACTCTGTAGTTTGATTTATGAAGGCCAATGTGCCAAAATCTTTCTTAATGGCCCTGTCTCCCCGTGACACCACTTTCAATGAAGGAATCATTTCTTTCCCTCCACCATAAGACTTTTGATTGGACAATGAACCCATGAACAATACATCACTATTTTTATCTTTCTTTTTGCACTACTTACTAAATTTATTTTTCCATTTATTTCTTATAGTGTTGGCGCGTGGCCAAGTGGTTAAGGCATTTGTCTAGTGATTTAAAGGTCGCTAGTTCGAGCCTTGTGTGTCCTTGAGCAAGGCACTTAACTACACATTGCTCTGCGATGACACCGGTGCCAAGCTGTATGGGTCCTAATGCCCTTCCCTTGGTCAACATCGGTGTTGTGGAGAGGGGAGACTTGCAGCACGGGCAACTGCTGGTCTTCCATACAACCTTGCCCAGGCCTAGAGCATTTATATTATTATGTCTTGCAAGGTACAGCTGCCCCAAACAACAAATTTCACAACAGATGCCAGTGACTCTGATTCTGATCATGAACCTTAAAGTAAATAAGTTCAGATAACACTGTAACATAATTCACAGAAACATCGAAAACCTAGAGGGCAATACAGGCTCATCGCCCACAATGTTGTGCCGAAAATGTACTTACCTTAAAGTTACCTCAGGTTACATATCCCTCTATTTTTTTAAGCTCCATGTACCTACCCAAGAGTCTCTAAAAAGACCCCGTCGTATCTGCCTCCACCACCATCACCAGCAGTCCATTTCACGCACTCACTACTCTGTGCGTAAAAAACTTACCCCTGACATCTCCTCCATACCTACCTCCAAGCACGTTACAACGGTGCCCTCTCAGGTTAGCAACTTCAGCCCTGGGAAAAAGCCTCTGACGATCCACATGATCAATGCCCCTCATCATCTTATACGCCACTAACAGATCAGCTCTCATCCTCCGTCGCTCCAAGGAGAAAAGGCCAAGTTCACTCAACTTATTCTCATAAGGCATGCTCCCCAATCCAGGCAACATCCTTGTAAATCTCCTCCGCATCCTTTCTTGTAGTGAGGTGACCAGAACTGAGCACAGAACCCCAAGTGGGGTTTGACCAGGGTCCTATATGTCTCTAAAATTACCTCTCAGCTCTTGAACTCAATCCCATGGCTAATGAAGGCCAATGCACTGTATGCCTTCTTATCCACAAAGTCAATCTGTGCAGCATCTTTGAGTGTCCTATGGACTCGGACTCCAAGAAACCTCTGATCCTCCACACTGCCAAGAGTCTTACCAGTAATACTATACTCTGCCATCATATTTGACTTCACACTTACCTAGATTGAACTCCATTTGCCACTTCTCAGCCCAGTTCTGCATCCTATCGCTGTCCCGCTGTAACCTCTGACAACCCTCCACACTATCCACAACAACCTCAGCCTTTGTGTCATCAGCAAATTTACTAACCCATCCTCATACTTCCTTACAAAGAGTAGGGGTCCCAGAACATATCACTGGTGCACACCACTGGTCATTGGCCTCCTTGCAGAATATGACCCGTCTACAACCACTCTTTGCCTTCTGTGGGCAAGCCAGTTCTGGATCCATTAAGCGATGTCCCCTTGAACCCCATGCCTCCTTACTTTCTCAATAAGCCTTGCATGGGGTACCTTATCAAATGCCTTGCTGAAATCCATATACACTACATCTACTGCTCTACCTTTATCAATGTGTTTGGTCACATCCTCAAAAAATTCAATCAGGCTCGTAAGGCATGACCTGCCTTTCACAAAGCTATGCTGACTATTCCTAATTACATTATCCCTCTCCAAATGTTCATAAATCCTGCATCTCAGGATCTTCTCCATCAATTTACCAACCACTGAAGTAAAACTCACTGGTCTATAATATCCAGCACTATCTGTACTCTCTTTCTTGAATAAGGGAACATCATCTACAACCCTCCAATCCTTCAGAACCTCCCCTGTCCCCATTGTTGATGCAAAGGTCATTGCCAGAGCTTCAGTAATCTCCTCTCTCACCTCCCACAGTAGCCTGGGGTATATCTCGTCCGGTCCTGATGACTTATCCAACTTGATGCTTTTCAAAAGCTCCAGCACATCCTCTTTCTTAATGTTTATATGCTCAAGCTTTTCAGACCACTGCAAGTCATCCCTGCAATTGCTAAGTGCCTTTTCTGTAGTGAATACTGAAGCAAAGTATTCATTCATTAAGTACCTCTGCTACCTCCTCCGTTTCCATACACACTTTTCCATTGGCAAACTTGATTGGTCCTATTCTCTCACATCTTATCCTCTTGCTCTTCACAAACTTGTAGAATGCCTTGGGGTTTTCCTTAATCCTGTCTGCCAGGGCCTTCTCATGACCCCTTCTGACTCTTTTAATTTCATTCCTAAGCTCCTTCATGGTTGCCTTATACATTTCTCGATGTCTATCATTACCAGATTTTTTGAACTTTTCGTAAGCTTTACTTTTCTTCTTGACTAGACTCTCTGCAGCCTTTGTACAGCATGGTTCCTGTACCCTACTATCCTTTCCCTGTCTCATTGGAATGTACCTATGCAGAACACCATGCAAATAACCCCTGAACATTAATTACTTTAAAGGTAGGCTGTACTGGGAATTATTTAAATGTTATATCATTTTAATTTTGCTCAAAATGCGACTGAAAGCTGGTTAAACCAAAGAAAAATAACTGGTGTCTAAATGTGGAGCTGTAATAACTCATTTCTGAAACAGGCAGGAACCTTATGACATCTTCCGTTTCAGTACATTGCTGAATTTTTACTGACAGTGTATATGTGAAATGCCTTGTTTTTTTAAAATTCCGTTTTACAGATACTGTAAAGTCAAATTGATATTATAATATTAAATATTTCAACCGACAGCTAACACAAGTCCTCTGTGGACTTTTGTTCAGTTACCAAATACTAAGTGGGTTTCATTTGCAAACTGCTCAGTTGTAGCAGACTTAGACTGCATTGCTCTGTGCATCTAAAGGAACAAGTACATGTTGATCTGTTGCTCTAAATAAAAGGTGTTCCTCCAGCGTTTTATGTGTGTCATTCAGGATTTCCAGCATCTGCAGAATATCTTGTATTTATGATGTGCTGTTCCTGTCTACTTTTCACCTCTACATCAAACAGCCCATCTCCTCATCCGTTCTGCCCACCTTTTGTGTCCAGAACTGTCAACCTTCTAGAGACACAAGTGAGAGCAGAGGAGGGAGCCAGGAGTGGCAAACAACTTGTTTAATCACAAACAACAGGAATTCTGCAGATGCTGGAAATTCAATCAACATACATCAAAGTTGCTGGTGAACGCAGCAGGCCAAGCAGCATCTATAGGAAGAGGCGCAGTCGACGTTTCAGGCCGAGACCCTTCGTCCTGACGAAGGGTCTCGGCCTGAAACGTCGACTGTGCCTCTTCCTATAGATGCTGCTTGGCCTGCTGCGTTCACCAGCAACTTTGATGTATGTAACTTGTTTAATCAGTCTGTTATTGTCACCCATCTATCCAGAGAGACAGTAACCAACTCCTGTCTTGTGTCATCTGGACAGAACATTTTGGAGGGAAGGTGGATAATCTGGGGCAAGATCCACTTGGGAATGTCAATGGATGACTGGGGAGATAATTTCCTTGGGGATGCTGGAGAGACCTCACTTGAGGAACTGTCCTCTGTGTCAGTTTCCTGATGTAAGAGGGGTGCTGGACATGGAGTGCCTGAGTTATGATGATTTAAAGCAAGAGGAGTGGAGAGAAATGTTAGTCTTTCAGCCCTGCTCCCCCGAACCCCACAACCAACTGCTGTGCACTCCCGAAGGGATGTCGACCTCGCTGTCAAATCCTGCATCTGCCCTGCCCTGGCACCTTGCGGACTTCAGGACAGACATTTCCAGGGCAAATCCAGAGAGAGAGGAGCATATCAGAGCTGTTCCCTGTACACAGCATCTCAGAACAACTCTGAACAGCAGCTGAAATTCCTGTATCCTTCCGGAACCAAATACACCTCTGTCTCAATGTGGTGGTGAGGGTGGGGGTTTTACTGGATTGTATCGTAGGGCTGGGAGGGCAAAGTTCAGTGATGAAGATAGGGTGTGCACAGCAATTTTCTCTGGGAGGTAGGAAGTGTCCTGTATTGGAAGAATGCATGGGGAGTCAGAGATTAACTCTTTGATGGGGCCTGGACTGAGCTGCAAAAGATCAGAGGTAAGTGGTCAACGGTGGCAATATCCATGTGTCTCGTGCCCCCGACCATCAGATGCACCATCCTCTTCCCATTCTGGGAGCTATCGCTGTAAACACTGTCCTCTACCCCAGTGGGAATGGGCATCAAACACTCTGTCCTCTGCCATCATCTCTGGGACACTCAGACCTCTCCCATAAGATTGTGGTGTTTAATGAAAACCAACACACACACACTCCTGGGATCAGAAACAGAGTGAAGCTCCCTCGACAATATCCCATCACACACTTCCAGGATCAGACATAGAGTCGATCTCCTTCCACAACATCTTGTCACACGTGTCTGGGGTGAGACACATAACGAAGCTCCCTCTGCAATATCCCTTTAGCACTGCCGGGGTCAGACATAGAGTGAAGCTCCATTTATTCCTGTCCTAATGTTGAGAACATGAGACCACAGAGAAGAAATGATTCAGGAAGACAGTGGGTCTCTTCACCTGATACTTCGGTCTTTAATGCACTGTGGATGCTTCATGCTCTTTGTTGGTGAGTTCTCCACCAAGACTAAACCATGTGGGAAGTAAGAGCAGGAGACTGTGGCCATTTCTTCCCCTGCATTCTGTATGACTCTGATCATTCTCCCTGCTGTAAACACCACACAATCAAAAAATTAACTCCGTCCCACATAGGAACCATCTTGACCGATTTTTCACCCTTGTAAACAAGTCTTGGCATAGCATCTGGATTACAGAGTATTTTCTACAAGTAGAAGTTTTCTCTGGAGTGACAGAGGCTGAGAGGAAACCTAATAGAAATTTATAAGATTATGAGAGGCATAGAATTGAATCGGCTTTATTACTTACATCCTTCATATGCATGAGAAGTAAAACTCTTTATGTTACATCTCCATCTAAATGTGCAATGTGTAATTTATAACAATTTATAACAAATAAGCATGTACAACAGGACAGTTAATATAACATAGAAATACAATTGTATCAGCATGAATTAATCAGTCTGGTGGCTTGGTGGAAGAAGCTGTCCTGGAGCCTGTTGGTCCTGGCTTCTAATGCTGTGGTACTATTTCCTGGATGGTAGCAGCTGGAACTTGTCCTGGGTATGACTCTAAACTGCAACCGGTGATGAGGCTCTGATTGGGGACTTCCAGAGTTTTGGGGAAAGTGGAGTTACTCCTTAGTGATTCATTGCTCCCAGGGCCGCTCTGACCCAAAACGTTAGCACCTGCAAGGTTTCCTGCTCAGGATACGAGTGAAGGCCAACGGCAGATCCGGCAGGTTCAGTAACTGAACTTATGACGGAGCAGCGTATGAGCTCGGACCTCAAATGTCAACAGGCGGATGAACATTTGGGAAGAGAAATGGCGATTTCTTTAGTTCGCCCAGCGGTAGGCAATAGCAAACCACCATTGCTAGATACTAGGTTTCCTAGAATCTATTTGCTAAGAAAACCATGGTCAAACTCTGAAAATATAAATATGCGCCCTGGAAATATATATATATATACACACACATATTTCTTATTGTAATTTAGAGCTTTTATATTATTATGTCTTGCAAGGTACAGCTGCCCCAAACAACAAATTTCACAACAGGTGCCAGTGACTCTGATTCTGATCATGAAGTTTAAAGTAATTAAGTTCAGATAACACTGTAATCTAATTCACAGAAACATCGAAAACCTAGAGTATAATACAGGCTCATCGCCCACAAAGCTGTGCCAAAAATGTACTTACCTTAGAAATTACCTCAGGTTACATAGCCCTCTATTTTTATAAGCTCCATGTACCTATCCAAGAGTCTCTTAAAAGACCCTATCGTATCTGCCTCCACCACCGTTGCCGGCAGCCCATTCCACGCACTCACCACTCTCTGAGTAAAAAACTTACCCCTGACATCTCCTCTGTACCTACTTTCAAACACCTTAAAACTGTGCCTTCCCATGCTAGCTATTTCAGCCCTGGGAAAAAGCCTCTGACTATCCACATGATCAATGCCTCTCATCATCTTATACACCACTATCAGATCAGCTCCCATCCTCCGTCACTCCAAGGAGAAAAGGCCAAGTTCACTCAACCTACTCTCATAAGGCATGCTCTCCAATCCAGACAACATCCTTGTAAATCTCCTCTGCACCCTTTATTGTAGTGAGGTGACCAGAACTGAGCATAGAACTCCAAGCAGGGTCTGACCAGGGTCCTATATATCTCTAAAATTACCTCTCAGCTCTTGAACTCAATCCCATGGCTAATGAAGGCCAATGCACTGTATGCCTTCTTAACCACAGAGTCAACCTGTGTAGCAGCTTTGAGTGTCCTATGGACTCGGACCCCAAGAAACCTCTGATCCTCTACACTGCCAAGGATCTTACCAGTAATACTATACTCTGCCATCATATTTGACTTCACACTTATCTGGATTGAACTCCATCTGCCACTTCTCAGCCCAGTTCTGCATCCCATCGCTGTCCCGCTGTAACCTTTGACAACCCTTCACACTATCCACAACAACCCCAGCCTTTGTGTCATCAGCAAATTTATTAACCCATCCCTGCACTTCCTAACAAAGAGTAGGGGTCCCTGAACAGATCCCTGAGGCACACCACTGGTCACTGGCCTCCATGCAGAATATGACCCGTCTACAACCACTCTTTGCCTTCTGTGGGCAAGCCAGTTCTGGATCCACAAAGCAATGTCCGCTTGGATCCCATGCCTCTTTACTTTTTCAATAAGCCTTGCATGGGGTACCTTATCAAATGCCTTGCTGAAATCCATATACACTACATCTACGGCTCTACCTTTATCAAGGTGTTTGTTCACATCCTTAAAAAATTCAATCAGGCTCATAAGGCATGACCTGCCTTTCACGGCGCTATGCTGACTATTCCTAATCATATTATGCCTCTCCAAATGTTCGTAAATCCTGCATCTCAGGATCTTTTCCACCAATTTACCAACCACTGAATTAAGACTCACTGTCTATAATTTCCAGCGCTATCTCTACTCTCTTTCTTGAATAAGGGAACATCATCTGCAACCCTCCAATCCTCCAGAACCTCTTCTGCCCCCATTGTTGATGCAAAGATAATTGCCAGAGCCTCAGTAATCTTCTCTCTCGCCTCCCACAGTAGCCTGGGGTATATCTCATCCGGTCCCGATGACTTATCCAACTTGATGCTTTCCAAAAGCTCCAGCACATCCTCTTTCTTAATGACTATATGCTCAAGCTTTTCAGTCATCCTGACAATTGCTAAGGGCCTTTTCTGTAGTGAATACTGAAGCAACGTATTCATTAATTACCTCTGCTACCTCCTCCGTTTCCATACACACATTTCCACTAGCGCACTTGATTGGTCCTATTCTCTCATGTCTTATCCTCTTGCTGTTCACATACTCATAGAATGCCTTGGGGTTTTCCTTAATCCTGTCTGCCAAGGCCTTCGCATGGCCCCTTCTGACTCTTTTAATTTCAATCCTAAACTCCTTCATGCTAGCCTTATAATTTTCTAGATGTCTGTCATTACCAGGATTTTTGAACTTTTCGTAAGCTTTACTTTTCTTCTTGACTAGACTCTCTGCAGCCTTTGTACAGCATGGTTCCTGTACCCTACTATCCTTTCCCTGTCTCATTGGAATGTACCTATGCAGAACACCATGCAAATAACTCCCGAACATTAATTACTTTAAAGGTAGGCTGTACTGGGAATTATTTAAATGTTATATCATTTTAATTTTGCTTAAAATGGGACTGAAAGCTGGTTAAACCAAAGAAAACCAATTGGTGTCTAAATGTAGAGCTGTAATAACTGGTTTCCGAAACAGGCAGGAACTTTATGACATCTTTTTCAGTACATTGCTGAATTTTTACTGACAGTGTATATGTGAAATACCTTGTTTTTTTAAAATTCTGTTTTACAGATACTATAAAGTCAAATTGATGTTATAATATTAAATACTTCAAGCGACAGCTAACACAAGTCCTCTGTGGACTTTTTTTCAGTTACCAAATACTAAGTGGGTTTCATTTGCAAACTGCTCAGTTGTAGCAGACTTAGACTGCATTGCCCTGTGCATCTAAAGGAACAAGTACATGTTGATCTGTTGCTCTAAATAAAAGTGTTCCTCCAGCATTTTATGTGTGTCATTCAGGATTTCCAGCATCTGCAGAATATCTTGCATTTATGATGTGCTGTTCCTGCCTACTTTTCACCTCCACATCAGTCAGCCCATTTCCCCCTCCGTTCTGCCCACCTTTTGTGTCCAGAACTGTCAACCCTCTAGAGACACAAGTGACAGCAGAGGAGGGAGCCAGGAGTGGTAAACAACTTGTTTAATCAGTCTGTTATTGTCACCCATCAGTCCAGAGAGACAGTAACCAACTCCTCTCTTGTGTCATCTGGACAGAACATTTTGGGGGGAAGGTGGATATTCTGGGGCAAGATCCACTTGGGAATGTCCCCAGCATCTGTAGATTATTTTGTGTTTACACTTGGGAATGTCAATGGATGACTGGGGAGATACTTTCCTTGGGGATGCTGGAGAGACCTCACTTGGGGAACTGTCCTCTGTGTCAGTCTCCTGATGTAAGAGGGGTGCTGGACATGGAGTGCCTGAGTTATGATGATTTAAAGCAAGAGGAGTGGAGAGAAATGTTAGCCTTTCAGCCCTGCTCCCCGGAAACCCACAACCAACTGCTGTGCACTCCTGAAGGGATGTCGACCTCTCCGTGACATCCTGCACCTGCCCTGCCCTGGCAACAGGCGGACTTCAGGGCAGACATTCCCAGGGCGAATCCAGAGAGAGAGGAGCATATCAGAGCTTTTCCCTGTCCACAGCATCTCAGAACAACTCTGAACAGCAGCTGAAATTCCTGTATCCTTCCGGAACCAAATACATCTCTGTCTCAATGTGGTGGTGAGGGTGGGGGTTTTACTAGATTGTATCATAGGGCTGGGAGGGCAAAGTTCAGTGATGAAGATAGGGTGTGCACAGCAATTTCCTCTGGGAGGCAGAAAGTGTCCTGTATTGGAAAAATGATCACGGGAAGTCAGAGATGAACTCTTTGACGGGACCTGGACTGAGCTGCAAAAGATCTGAGGTAAGTGGTCAACGGTGGCAATATCCATGTGTCTCATGCCCCCGACCATCAGGTGCACCATCCTCTTCTCGTTCTGGGGGCTACCACTGTAAACACTGTCCTCTACCCCAGTCGGAATGGGCATCAAACACTCTGTCCTCTGCCATCATCTCTGGGACACACAGACCTCTCCCATAAGATTGTGGTGTTTAATGAAAACCAACACACACACACTCCTGGGATCAGAAACAGAGTGAAGCTCCCTCCACAATATCCCTTATGCACTTCCGGGGTCAGACATAGAGTGAAGCTCTGTTTATTCCTGTCCTAATGTTGAGAACATGAGACCATAAGACAAAGGAGCAGAAGTTGGCCATTCGGCCCATTGAGTCTGCTCCGCCATTTTATCATGAGCTGATCCATTCTCCCATTTAGTCCCACTCCCCTGTCTTCTCACCATAACCTTTGATGCCCTGGCTACTCAGATACCAATCAATCTCTGCCTTAAATACATCCAATGACTTGGCCTCCACTGCTGCCCGTGGCAACAAATTCCATAGATTCACCACCCTCTGACTAAAAAAATTTCTTTGCATTTCTGATCTGAATGGGCGCCCTTCAATCCTTAAGTCATGCCCTCTCGTACTAGACTCCCCCATCATGGGAAACAACTTTGCCACATCCACTCTGTCCATGCCTTTCAACATTCAAAATGTTTCTATGAGGTCTCCCCTCATTCTTCTAAACTCCAAAGAATATAGCCCAAGAGCGGACAAACGTTCCTCATATGTTAGCCCTCTCATTCCCGGAATCATTCTAGTGAATCTTCTCTGTACCCTCTCCAACATCTGAACATCCTTTCTTAAATAAGGAGACCAAAACTGCCCACAGTACTCCAAGTGAGGTCTCACCAGCGCCTTATAGAGCCTCCACATCACATCCCTGCTCCTATACTCTATTCCTCTAGAAATGAATGCCAACATTGCATTCGCCTTCTTCACGACCGACTCAACCTGGAGGTTGACCACAGAGGAGAAATGATTCTGGAAGACAGTGGGTCACTTCACCTGATACTTCACTGTGGATGCTTCATGTTCTTTGCCGGTGAGTTCTCCACCAAGACTAAACCATGTGGGAAGTAAGAGCAGGAGACTGTAGTCATTCCTCCCCCTGCATTTTGTATGATTCTGATCATTCTCCCTGCTACCACAAAATCAAAATATTAACTCCTTCCCACATAGGAACCATTTTGACCGATTTTTCACCCCTGTAAACAAGTCTTGGCATAGTATCTGGAGAACAGAGTATTTTCCACAAGTAGAAGTTTTCTCTGGAGTGACAGAGGCTGAGAGGAAACCTAATAGAAAGTTATAAGATTATGAGAGGCATAGAATTGAATTGACTTTATTACTTACATCCGTCATATGCATGAGAAGTAAAACTCTTTATGTTACATCTCCATCTAAATGTGCAATGTGTAATTTATAACGATTTATAATACATAAGCATGTACAACAGGACAGTTAATATAACATAGAAATACAATTGTATCAGCATGAATTAATCAGTCTGGTGGCTTGGTGGAAGAAGCTGTCCTGGAGCCTGTTTGTCCTGGCTTTTATGCTGTGGTACCATTTCCTGGATGGTAGCAGCTGGAACTTGTCCTGGGTATGACTCTAAACTGCAACCGGTGATGAGGCTCTGATTGGGGACTTCCAGAGCTTTGGGGAAAGTGGAGTTACCCCTTAGTGATTCATTGCTCCCAGGGACGCTCTGACCCGGAACGGAAGTATCTGCAAGGGTTCCTGCTCAGGATACGAGTGAAGGCCAACGGCAGATCCAGCAGGTTCAGTAACTGAACTTATGAAGGAGCAGCATATGAGCTAGGACCTCAAATATCAATGGCTATAGAACAGGCAGATGAACTTTTGGGAAGAGAAATGGCGATTTCTTTAGTTTACCCAACAGTAGGCAATAGCAAACCACCGTTGCTAGATACTAGGTTTCCCAGATTCTATCTGCTAAGAAAATCATGGTCAAACTCAGAAAATGTATCACACAACAATATTGTCAAGAGGATCTTCAAGACAATTCTGAAGATGTTTCACTCGGTCGGGTTGATTCTAGTCTGCAGGGGATCCCCGACCATCATCAAGCTACTGTATCAAGCTACTAATCATAAAATTCAAGTAACAGAAAAGAAAATTATTGCCACTTGGAATGTGAGAACACTATATCAAGCAGGAAGATTGGACAATGTGATAAATGAAATGGAAAGACTAAAGATTAACATCATGGGATTTAGAGAAGTTCGTTGGATAGGTGCTGGAGCATGTCAGAATAGAAATAAAACACTAATTTATTCTTGTGGAACATCCCATACTAATGGAATAGGAATTCTTATGGATGAAAACATGGCAAAAAGTGATTTAGGACATTGGGCAATATCAGAAAGAGTACTCCTTGTTAAATTCAGAGGACAACCATTTGATTTAGCAACTATATGGGTATATGTACCAACAACAGATGGAACAAATAAGGATATAGATAAATTCTATGAAGAGCTTGAACAAGCAAAGAATGGATGCAAATCTCAAGATATTGTTATTGTCATGGGAGATCTGAATGTTAAAGTAGGACAAGGTTCTGATAGAAATACTATAGGAAAATTTGGAGAAGGGGAAAGAAATGAAAGATGTGAGAAATGGGTAGAATGGTGCAAGATGAATAATCAGGTCATTATGAATACCTACTTTAAAAACCATCCAAGACGCTTGTGAACCTGGAAAAGTCCAGGTGATAAAACCGGAAATCAAATTGACTTTATTACTATAAACCAAAGATTTAGAAACTCAGTGACTCAATGCAAAACATATCCAGGTGAAGACTGTAATAGTGACTATAACCCAGTAGTACGTCATGTGAAAGTAAAACTTAAAAAGCTAAAGAAGCAAAAACCAGAACAATCCCTTGACTACTTGCAATTAATTAAAGAAGGAAACGTAAGACAAAAATTTACAATTGAAGTAAGGAATAGAATCTGTTGAAGATGATAGCAATCATGTAGAAATGAAATTTAACTGTCCAAAGGATGCCTTGGTAGAATCAACAAAGTCAGTGATTCCTAAAAAACCAGGAATGGGAGGGAAAAGTAAGAATCCTTATTACTGATCCAAAAAGGTTACATCAACAAATCAAGAATATCACTGATAAAAAGCTCCTCTGTTCTTCTGGTGGATATTTGAAAACAAAGGATGGTACCATTATCATGGAAAAAGGTGAGATTATGAACAGATGGACTGAGTATATTCAGGAAATGTTTGAAGACAATCGAGGCAAAAAACCAAAAATTAAGAAAAACATTGAAGGTCTAAGTATTTTAAAATCTGAAGTTCGTAATGCAATAAATAAGATGTAGAAAGGAAAGGTAGCAGGTTCTGACGAATTAATAATAGAACAAATTATCACCCTTGAAGATTATGGAATTGAAAACTTACTGATTTAATCAATGACATTTATGAGACTGGAATAATACCAGAAGAGACAAAAAAATTTAGTATTTATCACTCTTCCTAAGAAACCTGGGGCAATAGAATATGAATTATATAGGACAGTAAGTTTAATGAGTCATATCACCAAGATACTTCTAAGAATTTTGATGACAAGAGCTAAAAGTAAGATACAAGCTGAAATAGGCAAAGAACAATGTAGTTTTGTGAAAGACAAAGGAACAAGGAATGCAATACTGATGTTAAGGGTAATATCAGAATGAGCTATTTAAGTGCAAAAAGATTTGTTTCTTTTATCGACTATACAAAAGCATTTGATGAAGTGAAGCACAATAAGTTATTTGAAATATTACAGAAAACTCTAGATCTAGATCCGAAAGACCTCCAGAAATCTAATTAGAAATCTGTACTGGAAACAAACTGCCGCTGTAAGAATAGATGGAAAAGTGAGTCAGTTTACGAAAATCAAGAGAGGCGTTAGACAAGGGTGTGTTTTCTCTCCTGATTTATTTAATGTCTACTGTGAAACAATATTACAAAAAATAAGAGACATCTTGGGAATCAAAGTTAGCGGTGTAAACATCAATAATTTCAGATATGCAGATGACAATGTGTTAATTGCAAGTACGGAAGAAGAACTACAAAACTTTATTGATATAATTGTTGAAGAAAGTGCAAAAATGGGTCTATCTATCAATTGCAAAAAGACAGAATGTATGGTGATATCCAAAAAGAAGGAGAATCCTATCTGCAGACTGAGAATGAATGGGGAAGACATAAAACAAGTACAGAACTTTTACTACTTAGGAAGCTGGGTGAGATCAGATGGCAGGTGCAACATGGACATCAAAAGAATAGGGATGGCAAAGACACCTTTACAAGAATGAAGAGTATACTGACCAATACTAAACTAGGCATGACAACCCGCCTCAGAGTACTGAAATTTTATGTTTATCCAGTTATGTTATATGGCTCAGAACGTTGGACAATATCTAGTAACATGAGGAATTGATTTGAAGCAGCAGAGATGTGGTTTCTGAGGAGGATGCAAAGAATATCATGGACGAAACAAATATCTAATGAGGATGTCATGAACAGAGCAAACACAAAAAGAGAAATAATGTATGAGATCATGAAAAGGCAACGTAACTTCATTGGACATGTGATTAGGAAAGAGGAGTCAGAATGCATGGTAATTATGGGAAAGATTGAAGGGAAGAAAGCAAGAAGAAGACAAAGACAAATCATGATGGAGACAGTAGCCAGAGAACTGGAAATAAATACCAATGAATTGATCCACTTAACCCTAAACAGGAGTATGTGGGCCATGTCAGTCAAAGCTCAAACTGGGCATAGCACCTGATGATGATGATGAGCAGCTGGAACAGTTTATGGTTGGGATGACGCGGGTCCCCAATGATCCTTCAGGCCCTTTTTACACACCTGTCTTTGTACATGTCCTGAATAGTAGACAGTTGTAGCATTTCTCCCCTACAGTGGTATCCTGCATTCAAGGTGAGAGGGGTAGTTCCCCCAGGAAATGTGTGGGGAAAGTTTCCAACATAATGGGCACCTGAAATGCATAGCCCACTGTAATGGGAGAGGAAGATATGACAGAGAACTCTTAGATAACATATCTAAGGAAGCTCTTAGACATACATATGAATGTGCTGTGAATGGAGGGATATGCACACTGCTTCGGGAGAAGGGATTAGTTTAGTTAGATATTTATTTACAACAGTTTAATTAGTTAGGCACAACATTGTGGGACACTGGGCCTGTTCCAATCCATGTCCCCAAAGAAATTCTGAGATTATCCAAGGATTCAGCATACCCTGAGATAGAAAATTCTGCTCCTCTGTTCTGCACCATTTCCAGCTTCTGCATTTATATATTCCCCCAATTTTTTCTTTAATCTTCCCTTGTGAGATTGGACAAAATTCCAGCTCACAGACTGATGCTAAACCTCTTCGTTTGAGAATGCCATGCACAGCTCCAGTCCCGTATCCCTGGGTTAGACCACACCAGGAGCACAATCCCAAGCAGCGTAATGATGGGGGAGAGGAAGCGTGCAGTGATTTCCCATGGGTGGGGGCAGAGGAAAGTGTGCTATAGTGACAAATGCACATTGGGAGTCACAGAGAAACTCTTTGGCTGGGCCTACCGTGAGGAGTAACAAGTCAGGGGTAAATGGTCAACGATGGCAATGTTTGTGTGTCTCCCTGGCAGGGGGCCATATGGGGTTGAATCTTGAGGGGGCTGTTCCACCGAAGGAAGGAGTTATGTAGGGCTAATGTGGAACGGTGGAGCAAAGCATCAGCATCAGGTCCCATCTGAGACCAGGGTCAGCCTAGTCCATGGGCATGGTCTAGTATAAGGCTCCTCTAATGACTTTCTATTCTTAGTGACCCTGTGTGGGTTTTTAATATGGTGAGTGGGTAGGATTTGGAAGTAGGGATGGAAAGGGGAGAGAGTTTGGTAGTGGTGATGGAGAGGGGAGAGAGATTGGTAGTGGTGATGGAGATGGGAGAGAGATTGGTAGTGGTGATGGAGATGGGAGAGAGATTGGTAGTGGTGATGGAGAGGGGAGATAGAGTGAGAATGAGGGAGTGTGGAGAGGGAGATTGGGAGGGAGTGGTAGTGGTGATGGAGAGTGGAGAGTTAGTGGGAATGTGGGACGGAGAGAGGAGAGGGAATCTTCTGTACTAAGCAATGATGCAATTGTTTGGAACAAAGTCCCTATCTTGTGTCTCAAGATTGAGTGGGCTTGTAACCTTCCTGCCCCCTCCCTTCCTCATCCCCATCCCTCCTGCTGTACTCCAACCTTCATCCCCGTAACTCCTGGGGTGCCCTTCCCTCCCTGCTTCTCTCCTTCCCTCCTTCCACCTTGGCAGCCTCTTCCTCGGGAGCAAGCATTGTGCGATCCTCCTCTCTCCCTCGAAATAGTGGGGATGCCTGAGGGTAAGAAGAGAACAATTCTCTCCTCTCCTTCTCATGTCCAAGGGGACCAGATAGAAGGGGTGGGCTGAAATCGAGGCAACGGAGATGTCCCGTTGTAAGCAGCATTGCGACGAAACGAAATATATATATGTACCAAAAGGGTCAGATCTCCACCTGGTGACATGAGAAAAGGCATCATGGTAAACAGAAACGCCAGTACTGCAGGATATTCCTGATGAACATGGACAACGAGGTACCAAGACTCTTTAAATACAGTAAGATGTCTCCACCCCTGTACTCAACTCCTCCTGCAATAGGTAACAAAATATCATTTTGCTTTGAAAACTACATGCTGTCCCTTCATCTCTACTTTTAGTGATCCATGTACAAGGACAGTCAGTTCCCTCTGAACATCAACACCTTTCAATCTATCACTACCTCAGAATGACATTCCTTTTCTGTTTTTTCCCTCTCACAATCACTAACTCTACATTTTTCCACATTAAATTTCACTTGCCTGTCCTTGCCCATTAACTTGGTCTGTCTAAATCACTTGCAGCCTCTCTGCATCACCCTCCAACCACACTGCCACTTAACACTTTCTGCCAGTTATACCAATGTGTGCACAAATAGAAATGGGTTAAGCAAATTGCTTCATTATTTATTCTATTGGCTTGTGTAATTGATAGCATATGGGGAAAAAAACAGAAGCAAGTTTATTAATTCAGTTGGTTAAGTTTTGATTCTGTACAATAGTGTTAAAAGCTAACTCTTCTCAATTCTCTGTCAGTAACTATTTTCATAATGAGGTGTACTAGGAAGCCCAATACCTTTAGTTTATAGAGCCACAGTGTGTTAGGCGTCACTGGAAAAGCAAGCCTTTATATCCCCTTAATCAAGAGGCTTGTCAGGTAGTGAAGAGACAATCATGTTGTTTTTGGTCTGGAGTCATATAAAGTCTAAAAGAATGGGGAGATAAAATGACTTTCTCAAATGGTCATGTGTTAACCAAATGGCCACCATCAATTTTAAAATTGATCAAATTAACTAAATGTAAATTCAATGACTGGGCAGAATTTGAACTTGATCACAAATCTGGGCTTCTGGTTTCCAGATGTTTCCTCCTGATCTGCTCAGCTCCACCTATACCTAGCCAGCCTCATAACACCCACATTTCCCCACTCTTCAACCATTTCTTCTGTCCATCACTCACACTCTCCTCCCCACCAGGTCCCCTAGGCCCACCCCCCCACCCACAAAGCCACACTGTTTCCATCTTTATTTGGTTCCCTGCCCCACCTTCCTTTCCTATTAGACTGCAGCGTCATCCTTGTCACCCACCACCTCCCAGCTTCTCCCTTTATTTGCACTCTCCCATCCTCCATCAACCTGTCACTCCTCAATTAGATTCACCAACCTCATTTTCCACCTGTTTCCCCTCACCACTTTATATTGGCTATTCCCCTCGCCCCCTGTCATTCAGTCCAGATGAAGGGTCTCAGCCCAAAACCTCGGCTGTCCAGTTCCTTCCCCAGATGCAGCCTGAGTTTCTCATGCAGCTTGTTTTCTTCTCCCCAGGTTCCAGCATCTGCTTTCTAAGTTTTTCTGTGCTCACGTCTCCTGTCTGGGAAACATCTATCAATGATAATGTGGCAAACTGGATCATCAAATTTCTGGATGACACCAAGACTGCGGGCATAGTGAACAGTGAGGAAAACTATATAAAGGTCATTTTGAGAATACTAGAATATAAAATCAAGAATGTAATGCTCAGGCTTTATAAGGACCATTTCAAGAAGACTAGAATATAAAAGCAAGGATGTCAGCAGGTCGGGCAGCATCCGTGGAAACGATCAGCCAACATTTCGGGCCGGAACCCTTCGTCGGGACTGAAGAGGGAGGGGGCAGAGGCCCTATAAAGAAGGGTGGGGGAGGGTGGGAAGGAGAAGGCTGGTAGGTTCCAGGTGAAAAACCAGTAAGGGGAAAGATAAAGGGGTGGAGGAGGAGAAGCAGGGAGGGGATAGGCAGGAAAGGTGAAGAAGGAATAGGGAAAAGCACAATGGGTAGTAGAAGGAGGCGGAACCCATTGTGTTTTCCCCTATTCCTTCTTCACCTTTCCTGCCTATCCCCTCCCCCACCCCTTTATCTTTCCCCTTACTGGTTTTTCACCTGGAACCTACCAGCCTTCTCCTTCCCACCCTCCCCCCACCTTCTTTATAGGGCCTCTGCCCCTTCCCTCCTCAGTCCCGACGAAGGGTTCCGGCCCGAAACGTTGACTGATCGTTTCTACGGATGCTGCCCGGCCTGCTGAGTTCCTCCAACGTATTGTGAGTGTTGCTTTGATCCCAGCATCTGCAGAGTATTTTGTGTTTACGAAGAGCAAGGATGTGATGCTGAGGCATTATAAAGTGCAAATATATCACCCAAGTATGTCTACCATATACAACTTCGAGATTCAGTTTCTTGCAGGCACCCACAAAACAAAGAAACCCAGTAGAATAGGACAGGTCACACCTGAACTGGGGGCGAACAAATATCTTGGGAGGAAGGTTTGCTAATGCTTTTGGGGAAGGTTTAAACTAGATTTGCAGGGGTCGGCATTTGAGTGAAGAGGCAGAGGATGTGGTGGTTGGCACACAAGTAGAGACAGCTTGTAGGGAGTTTACGAGGAAGAATAGGCCAGATGATAGGGCAAAGAAATACTCAGCCAGATGGTTTGAGATGCGTCTATTTTAATGCAAGGAGTAACATAAGCAAGGCAGATGAACTTAGAGCGTGGATCAATATATGGAACTAAGATGCTGTGGCCATGACAGAGACTTGGAAGTCTCAGGGGCAGGAATAGCTGCTGAATACATCAGGCATTAGATGTTTCAAAAAAGACAGAGAGGGAGGCAAAAGATGTGGGGTAGCAGCACTGCTAATCAGGGACTCTATCACGGCTGTAGAAAAGGAAGAAGTCATGGAGGGATTGTCCACTGAGTATTTGTGAGTGAAAGAACCATGTTGTACAAAGGATGTAGAAAATCTGTTTGAGAAGAAAAGAAAAGCTTACAAAAGGTTCAAGAAATTCAACACTGTTAGAGCTCTAGAAAATTACAAGGGTGGCAAGAAGGAGGTCAAGAATGAAATTAGGAGAGCTAGAAGGGGCCATGAGAAGGCCTTGGTGAGCAGGATTAAGGAAAACCCCAAGGCATTCTATGAGTATATGAAGAGCAAGAGGATGAGCCGTGTGAGAATAGGACCAATCAGGAGTGAGAGTGGGAACATGTGCATGGAGCTGGAGAACGTAACGTCGGTACTTAATGAATACTTTGCTTCAGCATTCACCAGTGAAAAGGACCTTGGCAATTGTGGGGATGACTTACAGTAGACTGAAATGCTTGAGTGTATAGACATTAAAAAAGAGGTTGTGCTGGACCTTTTGAAAGGTATTAAGTTAGATAAATCACTGGGACTGGATGAGATATAGCCCAGGCAACAATGGGAAGTGAGGGAGGAAATTTCTGAGCCTCTGGTGATGATCTTTGCATCATCAATAGGGGTGGGGGCAGTACCAGAGGATTAGAAGGTTGAAAACATTGTTCCTTTGTTCAAGAAAGAGAGTAGAGATATCCCAGGAAATTATAGATCAGTGAATCTTACTTCAATGGCTGGTAAATTGTAGGAGAAGATCCTCAGAGGCAGGATTTATGAGCATTTGGAGAGACATAATCTGATTAGGGATAGTCAGCATGGATTTGTCAAGGGCAAGTCATGCCTTTTGAACCTGATTGAATTCTCTAAGCATGAAACAAAACACATTGATGAAGGTAGAGCAGTGTATATGGATTTCAGTAAGACATTTGTTCAGGTTCCCCATTTGAGGCTCATTCAGACAGTAATGAAGCATGGGATCCAAAGGGACCTTGCTTTGAGGATCCAAATTGGCTTGCCCATTGAAGCAAAGTGTGGTTGTAGATGGTTCTTATTCTGCATGGAGGGCGGTGACCACTAGTGTTCTGCAGGGATCGGTTCTTGGACCCCACCTCTTTGTGATTTTTACAAGTGACCTGTATGAGGAAGTAGAAGAGTGGGTTAGAAAGTTTGCTGATGACACAAAAGTTAGGGGTGTGGTGGATAGTCTAAAGAGTTGTCAGCTGTTACAGTATGACAACAGAGGAGATTTACAAGGATGTTGCCTGGATTGGGGAGCATGCCTAATGAGAACTTAGCCTTTTCTCGGAGCGATGGAGGAAGAGAGGTGACCTGATAGAGGTGTTTAAAATGATGAGGGGCATTGATCGTGTGGATAGCCAGAGACTTTCTCCCAGGGCCAAAATGGCTAAGATGAGGGGCATAGTTTTGAGGTGCTTAGAAGTAGGTACAAGGGGGATGTCAGAGGTAAGTTTTTCACACAGAGAGTGGTGGGTAAATGGAATGCACTGTCGACGATGGTGGTAGAGGTGGATACAATAGGGTCTTTTAAGAGACTCGTGGATATGTACATGGAGCTTAGAAAAATAGAGGGCTATGCGATAGGGAAATTCTAGGCAGTTTCCAGAGTAGGTTACATGGTTGGCACAACATTGTGGGCTGAAGGGCCTGTAATGTGCTATAGATTTCTATGTTTCTGTGTAATCCACACACAACAAAGACCAACAAACATCCAATGTGCAAAAAAGCACAAATCAAGCAAAAAATAAAACAGAAGAGAAATGACACATAGAACATGAGCTGCCGAGTCTCTGAACGCGAGTCCACATCTACAGAGTCAGTTCAGGACTGAACCGATGTCCGCAGGGCAACAACAGCTCCGGAACCTGCCGGCACGGAACCCAAGACACCTGAGGAAGGAGGGTCAAACAGGGGCAGACTGGGGGATCACGCAGGGAATTGTCAACGGAAATGCTGGAACTACTAATTTGATAAAATGGGGATGATGACAGCATTGGTTAGCTGTCCTTCTCTGCAATGGTAACCTGGTGCGAATTGAACAATCACTCCCTTTTACAACAGAAGATTAAGGGAGAAAACAGGAAAAGCATGATTTTTCCAAGATACTCCAAGAAAACTGCAATGTTGTGAATGTTATATTTGGCTATAACTGTAATGATATAATTACCAGATAAGTTCTTGTTTAGCTTGTGTTAAATATGTTGACCTCTTTACACAAAACTGGCACATATTGGGCTTCCCATAGAAAGTCCCAGATTGATTGGCCAAGTTCTGGTAAACATTTCCCAGCTGTGCTGACTGGAATGAAACTCTGGACCATTAACTCATTCAGCCATCCCTGCACGTAAACTGGGGACTGAGTTTTATATTTTAGAAGTGTTTGAGTTTAATTTGGAAAAAAAAACAATCAGAATCACTATCAGGTTTAATATCACTGGCATACATTATAAAATTTGTTGTTTTGGGGCAGCATTTCATTGCAATGGATAAATTAAAAAACTATAAATTACAATAAGACATAGATATGTATATATATATTAAAGAAGTCATGCAAAAAGTGACCACAAAGAAGAACTGTACAGGAGTTCATAGTCCGTTCAGAAATCTGATGGCAGTGGAGAAGAAGCTGTTCCAAGATCAGTGAATGTGTGTGTTGAGGCTCCTCCTTGATAGTAGTAATGAGAAGAAGGCATGTCCTGGGTGATGGATTTCATTAATGATGGATGCCGCCTTTTTGAGGCATCTCCTTTTGAAGATGCTCTTGATGCTGGGAAAGTTAGTGCCCGTGATGGAAGTGGCTGAGTTTGCAACTTCCTGCAGCTTTTCCCACTCCGTACCAGACGGTGATGCAACCAGTTAGCATGCTCTCCATTAGCTATCCGTAGAAATTTGCGGGAGTCTTTGGTACCCATACCAAGTCTCCTCAAAGTCCTAATAAAATATAGACACTGATGTGCCTTCTTTGCAATTGCAACAATACGTTGGGCTCAGGATCTTCGAAGATGTTGACACTCGGGACTCGATGGGCCAAATGACACCCATTTCATTTTAACACTTCTTTCATATTTCTGAATAACAAGCATAACCAGATGCATTGGATGACATTGATAGCTTTGATGGAGAGCATAGTTGGGGTTAGGGTTCTTATTCTCACTCTGTGAGTAGGGCTTCTTTGTAAGTACCCCCACAGCACAGGTTATGCCATCCAAAGGCCTCAAACACTTTGCTCCAAGACTGAAATGAAATAAGGATGAAATATCTTTATTGTCATTGCGTAGTACAATTTGTCATGCACCAATACAGCGAAAATGAGTTTGCCACTCCCATACTCAATGCTATAAAACAACAAATAAAATAAATAAATAATAAGTAAAATCAAGTAACCAACCAGTACAAGCAATGTCCAGCAGTACAAAGGCGCAACTCAGATGCATGACAGCCATAAAAGCAGGATTAAAGTAGCAATATAACAAATTTATGGATGAAGCTTGATTGATTGGTTCAGAGCAATTATAGCTCTGGGGAAGAAGCTGTTTTTCAGTCTGGAAGTGAGGGCATAGAAAATCTTATAATGTCTGCCAGATGGTAGAAGTTCAAACAGATGATTGCATGGATGTGTTTTGTCCTTCCAGATGCTTGTAGCTTTCCTTAGGCAGCAAGAGCTTTAGGTAAGAAATGTAGAACTCAAACAGTAAGACCACTTAGAAAAAACTAAAACATTGGAAATCTCAGTATCCTTACTCCTTAAGAATGTGAAATAACATTTCATTTCAAGAATTGTAATTTTTGCCTATGTCAATTGTGGATATCAGTGAGATTGGAAAGGAGTCAATATTCCAGTTCTGTACTTTGTTCTGTCTCTCAGTGAACCATGACCTCATCTTTTTAGCTGGTGGGGTGGAGATACATCCTACCAAAGGAGATGCAAGGTGCTGTTTCCTCAGTAAAGGGATATGGGGAAAAGGCAGATAGGTGGAGATGAGTCTATGGTCAGATCAGCCAAGATCTTACTGAATGGTGGCGTGGGCTCGACAGGCCAGATGGCCTACTCCTGCTCCTATTTCTTATGTTCTGGTGTTAAACAATGCTGAGAATATGAGTCGTAGGCTCATGAGTTGCAGAGTCCTTGAAAGTGAGTCTGTTGATTGTGGAATCAGTTCAGAGTTGCGGTGGGTGAAGTTATCCACATTGATTCAGGAGACTATCTATCAGAAGTCCGTGCTCTCTATCAAGTATTCATTTACTGAATATGAATCCTATGCTAATCCTATTCTACATTCCCCACATTCCCATAAACTTGCCCATAATTTATAGAGGCCTATTACCCCGTTAGGGTGACAGGGCGGAGATACGGCTCTACCAAAGGAGTTGTAAGGCACTCCTTCCTTTTGTTAGCCTGCAGGTCACTGTCATGTATTGAAATGGTAACATTTCGAATGTTGAAAGGTATGGACAGAGTGGATGTGGCATAGTTGTTTCCCATGATGGGGGAGTCTAGTACAAGAGGGCATGACTTAAGGATTGAAGGGCGCCCATTCAGAACAGAGATGCAAAGAAATTTTTTCAGCCAGAGGGTGGTGAATCTGTGAAATTTGTTGCCACGGGCGGCAGTGGAGATCAAGTCATTGGATGTATTTAAGGCAGAGTTTGATAGGTATGTGAGTAGCCAGGGCGTCAAAGGTTATAGTGAGAACATGGGGGAGTGGCACTAAATGGGAGAATGGATCAGCTCATGATAAAATGGTGGAGCAGACTCGATAGGCCGAATGGCCGACCTCTGCTCCTTTGTCTTATGGTCTTATGGACACTCAAAGCTGCAACGCAGGTTGACTCTGTGGTTAAGAAGGCATATGGTCCATTGTCCTTCATCAACCGTGGGATCGAGTTTAAGAGCCGAGAGGTAATGTTGCAGCTATATAAGATCCTGGTCAGACCCCACTTGGAGTACTGTGCTCATTTCTGGTTGCCTCACTACAGGAAGGATGTGGAAACCATAGAAAGGGTGCAGAGGAGATTTACAAGGGGAGCATGCCTTATAAGAATAGGTTGAGTAAACTTGGCCTTTTCTCCTTAGAGAGACAGAGGATGAGAGATGATCTGATAGAGGTGTATAAGATAATGGGAGGCATTGATCGTGTGGATAGTCAGACACTTTTTCCCAGGGCTGAAATGGCTAGCATGAGAGGGCATAGTTTTAATGTGCTTGGAAGTAGGTATAGAGGAGATATCAGGGGTAAGATTTTTATGCAGAGAGTGGTGAGTGTGTGGAATGGGCTACTGGTGACGATGATGGAGGTGGAAGCGATAGGATCTTTTAAGAGACTCCTGGATGGATACATGGAGCTTAGAAAAATAGAGGGCTATGTGTAAGCCTAGGTAGTTCTAAGTTAAGGACATGTTTGGCACAGCTATTTGGGCCGAAGGGCCTGTATTGTGCTGTATGTTTTCTATGTTCTATGTTCTAACATTGTATTTCATTTGCCACTTTCTTGCCCATTCTCCTAATCTGTCTAAGTCCTTCTGCATCCTACCTGTTTCCTCAACACTACCGGCCCCTCCACCAATCTTTGTATTATCTGCAAACTTGGCAACAAAGCCATCTATTCCATCATCTAAATCATTTATATACAGCATAAAAATATGTGGTCCCAACATCAACCCCTGCGGAACACTACTAGTCACTGGCAGCCAACCAGAAAAAGATCCTTTTATTCCCACTCACTGCCTCCTATGAATCAGCCAATGGTTCTAGCCATGTCAATAACTTTCCTGTAATACCACGGGCTCTTAACCTGGTAAGCAGCCTCATGGTTACTTGTCACCTCACTGGCCAAAGTTGGCCAAAGTAAATTGGAAGGAGCTGTTGGCAGGGATTTCAGCAGAGCAGCAATGGTGTACATTTATGGGGGAAAAAATGAGGAAAGTGCAGGACATATGTATTCCAAAAATGAAGAAATACTCTAATGGAAAAATGGTAGTAGTAGCAGTAGTAGTTGATTACTGCAGCCGATCTTTATGAATATGACATTTTGACCTCTAGAACTGCAGAGAGAGTTATTGAAAGTCTGGAGAACATTTTCAGTAGGCATGGTCTGCCTGTATCTATCAAATCAGATAATGGACCTCAATTCAGATCTGAACTGTTCAAGGAATATTGTGAGAGTAATTGAATCAAACACCTGAAAGCAATGCCAAAGTGGGCTCAGGCAAATGGGGAAGTGAAGCGCAAAACGCATCACTGATGAAAAGGATTCGGATTGCTCAAGCAGAAGGACTTGACTGGAAATGTGAACTGAAAACGTATGAGACAATGTACAGAGGAATGGAACATGCCAGGGTAGGGAAAAGTCCTCTCTACAACTGCAAAGTGAGGGGGAGGTTGCCAGAAATCAAAGAGGTACACACAGCAGAACTGGCAGTGCAAGATCTGGACGCAGAACAAAAAGGAAGTACAAGTTCTATGCGGACGATCACAGAGGTGCACAAGAGTCTGCTGTAAAAGTTGGGGACACTATGCTTATCCAGCAAGAAAAAGCAGAGAAATTCACCACACCACACAGGGTGGTGAGGAAAACAAGAAATGAAATGGTAGTTGAATCTTCAGCTTGAGGACATCATACAAGGAACACTATACATGTAAAAAAAATTCAACACAAGAGAGACTTTTGATGAACAGGAGGAAATTCAAGGATTTGACATTGAGGTACCAGGGCAGGAAGACAATATGATGGACTGTTATGGACAAGCTCAGTTTCACAGTGATCAAAATCCATTACCAGATATTGAAAGCAAAGGGAAACCAGTGCAGAGATCTCAAAGGATTAGAAAACAACCATATAACCATATAACAATTACAGCATGGAAACAGGTTATCTCGGCCCTTCTAGTCCATGCCGAACTCTTACTCTCACGTAGTCCCACTGACCTGCACTTGGCCCATAACCCTCCATTCCTTTCCAGTCCATATTTAAGGCATCAGTTAGTCTTGCGAGACCATGGATCTGTGCCTGGAAAGTCTTCACTCTCCAGGGTGCAGGCCTGGGCAAGGTTGTATGGAAGACAGGCAGTTGCCCATGCTGCAAGTCTCCTCTCTCCACACCACTGATGTTGTCCAAGGGAAGGACATTAGGACCAATACAGCTTGAGTGTTGTCGCAGAGCTATGTGTGACTAAGTGCCTTGCTCAAAGACACAACATGTTGCCTCGGCTGGGGCTCAAACTCACGACCTTCAGATCGCTAGTCGAATGCCTTAACCATTTGGCCATGTGCCCACACAATATATGTCCATATATCTATCCAATATAACTTTAAATGACAACATCGAACCTGTCTCAACCACTTCTGCTGGAAGCTCGCTCCACACTGCTACCACTCTCTGAGTAAAGAACTTCCTCTTCATGTTACTCCTAAACTTTTGTCCTTTAACTCTCAACTCATGTCCTCTTGTTTGAATCTCCCCATTCTCAAGGGAAAAAGCTTATCCACATCAACTCTATCAATCTCCCTCATAATTTTAAACACCTCTATCAAGTCCCCCCTCAACTTTTTATGCTCCAAAGAATAAGGACCTAACTTGTTCAACCTTTCTTTGTAATTTAGGAGATGAAACCCAGGCAACACTTTAGTTAGTCTTCTCTGTACTCTCCCAATTTTATTGACATCTTTCCTATAATTCAGTGACCAGAACTGTATACAATACTCCAAATTTGGCCTTATCAATGCTTTATACAATTTCAACATTACATCCCAACTCCTATACTCAATGCTCTGATTAATAAAAGCCAACATACCAAAAGCTTTCTTCACCACCTTATCCACATGAGATTCCACCTTCAGGGAACTATGCACTATTATTCTTAGATCCCTCTGTTCTACAACATTCTTCAATACCCTACCATTTACCATGTATATCCTATTTTGATTAGTCCTACCAAAGTGTTGCACCTCACATTTTTCAGCATTAAACTCCATCTGTCATCTTTCAGCCCCTCTTCTAACTGGCCTAAATCTCTCTGCAAGCTTTGAAAACCTACTTCATTATCCACAACGCCACCTATCTTAGTATCATCTGCATACTTACTAATCCAATTTACCACCCCATCATCCAGATCATTAATATATTTGACAAACAACATTGGACCCAGTGCAGATCCCTGAGGCACACCACTAGTCACCGATCTCCAATCTGACAAACAGTTATCCACCACTACTCTCTGGCGTCTCCCATCCAGCCACCGCTGAATCCATTTTAATACTTTGATATTAATGCCTAACTATTGAACCTTCCTAACTAACCTTCCGTGTGGAACCTTGTCAAAGGCCTTACTGAGGTCCATATAGACGACATCCACTGCTTTACCCTCGTCAACTTTCCTAGTAACCTCATCAAAAAATTCAATAAGATTTGTCAAACATGACCTTCCACGCACAAATCCATGTTGACTGTTCCTAATCAGTTGAAATATTTCTGTCGGAGCCCCTGCTATTTCCACACTAACTTCCCTCAGGTTCCCAGGGAATATCTTGTCCGGACCCGGAGACTTATCCACTTTTATATTCCTTAAAAGCGCCAGTACTTCCTCTTCTTTAATCATCATACTTTCCATAACTACCCTTCTTGTTTCCTTTACCTTACACAATTCAATATCCTTCTCCTTAGTGAACACCGAAGAAAAGAAATTGTTCAAAATCTCCCCAAAGTTTAACAACCTCTGAAGTTTAAAAATTTTGTATTGAAATAGAGCTTTAATTTGTGGGTTTTGAAACAATGAAAACTGTGGTAAGTTAAAAATGAAGTTTTTAGTTCCAGATTTATCATTAAGAGACAATGGCGCCTAATGACGCCATTCAGGGTTCTTTTGAAGACCCCAACCTGGGGTTATACGCTGACTACGGTTCTTTGCGGGAATGGAACCCACTCTCGGGGTTTCATGACTGGCCGTTATTCAATATGCCAAAGATGCAGCCTGGGGGATTAGCTCACTTTCGGAGCCCCGGGATCTCATGGCTCTGGAGACAGGCGAACCAAAGGTCAGTGACTCTGCAGGAGTTCGGTGTGTCGTGGGAGACAGAAGATCGAAAGCAGTGAGCTGGTTGCTGGCTGTGTGCCCAGAGACCCGAGTTTTTTGGGCACAAAGCTTGAAAAAAGCGACGCAACGGACCTTTAACATCGTAAATCAGCGAGTTGTTTGTTATGTCTCCCCTCTTGCCGTGAAATGGAGATGCCTCTTTTTCCCTTATTAGGGAGACAGAGAGCCTGTGGTGTGTCGAACACCGGGTGAACAAGTAGTCTTCGGGGTACTGCAAGTCTGTGTCTTTGCTGATGTTTTGCTGTACGCTTGAGTGGTTGATGGAGGGTGCCGATACTTATTTTTGCTGGTGGGGGAGGGGGGATTGTTACTTCGCTTCCGCTTACACGTGGGAGGGGAGAGCTGGGGGGTACTTTGGGGTTCTTACAGTTAACTGCCATTCATTGTTTGGCGGCACTCCTCTGTTTTTGTAGATGGTTGAAAAGAAAAGGTATTTCAGGATGTATATTTATTGTATACATTTCTCTGACATTAAATGTACCTTTGAAACCTTTGAAACCATTCCAGTTGAAACTGAAAATGTGTTGGCTATAGTCATGCATATCAGAGACTATGCGTGGAATTGAAATAGTTAAATCTGTGAGTTGAATGTGTTCTAAAGCACTGAAGTTCATTTCCCAGGAAAGGAGCAATGTCATGTATTGAAATGGTTAAAGTCAGTTAATGTAGTTTAACACTTGTCAGGTACGGTGATGGTGTCATCAGTCTGAGATGGAACAACATGTGATGTGAGGGAGCATGGAAGTGACATGATGAAATAAAGACATGTTCAGAGCTTGAAGCGTTGAGTCATGATATACACACTATCTAATTCAGTACTCAGCTAGGTTGTAAATACACAAGTCACCCTTGGGCAAGGTGTAGCACCTGCTCAGCCCCTGATCAGGGTCACGTGAAGCCATGGGAGCAGGTGGTGGATGGTCGTATGAGCAGCTGGTGCATATCACAAGTCCTGGTTATGTGACCATTGATGCCAGGCAGACAATCTCTGAAGAGTATTGATAATGGCTGGGGTCATCCGTCTTGTAAAGACTTTGCCCAGAAGAAGCCAATGGCAAGCTATTTCTGTCGAAAGATTTGCCAAAATTAATCGTCTATGTCAAATGACAAGGCACCTAATGAACGGTTTACATAGGATGGTTCAAAAACCAAAATATACAGCACAAATAATGATCGTAACAACAACCCTAAATCCAAACTCAGGATTGTCCTTGTCATTAATGAGTGATAGGTATTTGCAGATTTAGAAAGGATGTCTAGATATCCATACCAATGTGGTGAATGCCTTTACTATCGAGCACTGTTAATGGCCACCTATACGTTGAGGAAATTTCAAGCCTGTTGTCCAAGACGTTCTATTCCATCTGGTTTCCAGCAGGTACAATGTATATATATCATTTGCAGCAGGTACAATGTACATGTATTGTTTCTAGCAGGTACAATGTCTATGGAGCGTTTCCAGCAGGTACAATGTCTATGGATCTTTTCCAGCAGGTACAATGTATATGCATCGTTTCTAGCAGGTACAATGTCTATGGATCTTTTCCAACAGGTACAATGTATATGCATCGTTTCCAGCAGGTACAACATATATGAATCGTTTCCAGCAGGTACTGTTACGTACCAGCAGCAATAAGTCACAAATTGAGTCAGGCTTTAATGTTAAAGCCACTATATTTATTAGTATCTACTCAAAATATAAAATATTAAACAGAATAAACAGAAATTAAGTGTTATGTATGTGTGGCTTCCAAACTGTCAAGTTAGGAACAGTTCTTAAAGTCCTAAGATGGCAAACTAGAAAGGGGTCCAGTAATCCATGGAATAAATGAGTGAGGAGCTTTGTAAATCCACGTTAAAATGTAGAGAGAAAGCGATTATGAAGAAATTCTATTAAACGAAATAACAGTCTCTGAAGATCTTACCTGTCGAGTCGATCCAAAATCCACATAAAACATCACAGGGTGACAGTCACAAAATATCCCTTCTTCCAAGTGGTTACCACATAACACACCTGAATCCAGGTAAGGGTTAAGAAAAGAGCTGCCACAGGATACTCCAACAAAATCCACATATGGATCATACGAAGTGACAGTCAAACCTCCAATCCATTAAACAACCCAATCTTTTGGGCATGGGAAAGTATCAGACTTTACTCATTTTACAGCAAATTCCTACTGGCAGTTTGCAGTCCACAGTCCTTCTTCTCTCTCTCTCTCTTACTACTGAAAATCTCAGCAGTCCGTTGCAGCTTGTTATACTGATATTATGGTCCCGCATCATCCAGGCGTCTCTGAAAGTGACACTCACAGTTAACAAAACCCGTAGGCATGTAACAGTACAATGTATGTGGATTGTTTCCAGCAGGTACAATGTATATGGATTGTTTCCAGCTGGTACAATGTATATGGATAGTTTCCAGCAGGTACGATGGATATGGATCGTTTCCTGTAGGTACAATGTATATGGATCGTTTCCAATAGGTAGAATGTATATGGATTATTTCCAGTACAAACTGCACAAAGACGGAGCCTGAAATGATATGATTCCTCAGCAATAACTGATCTTTTTTGGAGTCAGACTTCTTGCTAATTAGGGCACAAATTACATATCTGTTGAGCAAAGAGTGAACTTTCCAGTATTAAAAGCCAAAATTCATATGCCCAGCACTCCAAAGGATGAGTGACGTTTTAATGTATCACTGCCATGGTAACACTGAAGGCATGCCCTTTTCCTAGAAACATTTACAAAGTTAAAGTATCACTGTAAATGCCAAACTTAGAAGGTTCTGATTCCGACCAGTATACACTCTATCGTTTATAGTTCCTGTGTAGTGTTAAGACATCATTCTGGCAAATTGGAGGAAAAGGGGATGTTGACTCACTCTGAGATGAAGAACCATTGATCTGGAGCAGCTGCTCAAACTTTTGAGTGTAATGCCATGGATTCGTCCAGTGGGAGTAGTTTTCTTCCGATCTAGTGACGGTGAACAGAGTGAGAGTCAGTCACGAGCAAATGTTCATCTTGGGATGCAGGGAATGGGCAGCAGCTGGAAAGGCCTCGACATTAAATGGAACAGTGTTTGTCTAATCTACGCTCAATCACTGCTTACATCCTTCAGATGGTGAGCTGATTAGCTAATGACTTGATCTCATGCCATGCCACAATTCTTCCAATTAATATTTGCTAAACTGATCAAGTGGTATGTGTCTTCCCTTTGCAAAATGCACAGCCATACTGTGTGCAGACACAACAGCACAAACAGAGAGGAAAAGAAATACAAATTTATTGATCCTTGACTTTGACATAAAGCAGCTATAGTTTCGAAGTTTGATCTTTCATTCAGAGATTTCTATGTTCAAAACATAATAAATTATTTCAGAACATTATGGCAAAGACAAAGAGTGACGCATTTATGTTGGTCATTCTAAGGTGTTTTTAATCCATCAATGAATTAAAAAAACAGTTTAATCATGAAGTAATAAATTTTTGGCTAAGTGTTTATAAATTATCTATTTCTTGCAACATGCATATTCCAATGTTTTTGAACAAAGGTATTGTGTATTTAATATTTCAATAATATTGAGCAATCTTGTACATATAGTGTTTGATTAAGCATTCTGGTTTGTTTAAATAATTAATTATGGGTTACATGTAAAAATACATTAATTGCATATATCATCATGCTACCATGTGATACATGTGCACCTCACTTGAAGTTAGACCCACTTTTCGGTCTGCCCTGTGTCTCCTTGAGTGAGTTTAATGTTTTGAAGTTAAGAAATATAACAAAAAGCATCTTGAATTTATCCAAGTTTATTCAATTTAGTCTTTCTCCTCTAAGATATCCGTGCGATACAACACTTTCAGTTTATTAAAAAATATCAGAGGCTTTCCATAGACCTCATTTAAATTCTTCCCACTGAAAATTGATGAGTTTTCTTTCAGCTCTGCTAAATGTGTGTGTGAATATAACCCAAGTATTTTTAGTCCGCCTGAACCGCAGAGATTTAGAATCAGAATCAGCTTTAATCTCACCGGTATATCTCATGAAATTTATTGACTTTGTGGCAGCAGTGCAATGTGTTACACAATAAAAGAGAAAATTACAGTAAGTATATATATTAAACAGTTAAATAAGTAGTGCAAAAATAGAAATAAAAAAAGTAGTGAGGTAGTGTTCATGGGTTCAATATCCGTTCAGAAATCGGATGGCAGAGGGGAAGAAGCTGTTCCTGAATCACTGAGTGTGTGCCTTCAGGCTTCTGTACCTCCTACCTGATGGTAGCAATGAGAATAAAGCATGACCTGGGTGATGAGAGCCCTTAATGACGGACGCCGTCTTTTTGAGGCATCATTCCTTGAAGATGTCCTGGAAACGACAGAGGCCAATGCTCATGATGGAGCTGACTTAAGTTTACAATTCTCTACAGCTTAAGGCTGATTTATACTTGGGCGTACTAGTTTACACCGTAGCCTACGCAAGTGGGCTACACTGTTGTGAGCATTTATACTTGTGCGTTGGTGTGTCTGTGTCGCTGTGCAATTCACCACCAAAACTCAACACAAAGAAACTCAAACTTCAAACAACGGCGACTGAAACTGAAGAGGGTGAATTTTCTGTGCTTGTCTGGCCACTGAGAGATATGGACGAGGAAATGCATTTCAAATATTTTCGGATGTCGGCAGGTAGATTTGACGATTTGGTTCATCATCTCCAACCATTTATTTCGCACCAGTGTACGGACAGTATACTCAGAGACTGGCAATCACCATTTGAGGTTTAGCTTCAGGTGGAAGTCAACAGGCTGTAGCAGCTAGCTACAAACTGGAGTCAAGCACAGGGTCCTCCACAATTTCGGAGGTCTGTAAAGCTTTATGGAAAGCATTGCAGCCAGAGTTCCTTCCCTGCCCTTATCAACCCAAAATATTGAAGTAAACAATATGAAATGGTATTGAATCAACTACTCTTACCATTGATCTAAGGGTACAATAATGTGAAGTACTGGATAATGTGGTAAACTGGATCAGCAAATTTGCTGATGATACAAAGGTTGGAGGTGTAGTGGACAGTGAGGAAGGTTTTCAAAGCTTGCAGAGGGATTTGGACCAGCTGGAAAAATGGGCTGAAAAATGGCAGGTGGAGTTTAATACAGACAAGTGTGAGGTATTACACTTTGGAAGGACAAACCAACGTAGAACATGCAGGGTTAATGGTAAGGCACTGAGGAGTGCAGTGGAACAGAGGGATCTGGGTATACAGATACAAAATTCCCTAAAAGTGGCGCCACAGGTAGATAGGGTTGTGAAGAGAGCTTTTGGTACATTGGCCTTTATTAATCAAAATATTGAGTATAAGAGCTAGAATGTTATGATGAGGTTGTATAAGGCATTGGTGAGGCCGAATCTGGAGTATTGTGTTCAGTTTTGGTCACCAAATTACAGGAAGGATATTAATAAGGTTGAAAGAGTGCAGAGAAGGTTTACAAGGATGTTGCCGGGACTTGAGAAACTCAGTTACAGAGAAAGGTTGAATAGGTTAGGACTTTATTCCCTGGAGTGTAGAAGAATGAGGGGAGATTTGATAGAGGTATATAAAATTATGATGGGTATAGATAGAGTGAATGCAAGCAGGCTTTTTCCACTGAGGCAAGGGGAGAAAAAAACCAGAGGACATGGGTTAAGGGTGAGGGGGGAAAAGTTTAAAGGGAACATTAGGGGGTGCTTCTTCACACAGAGACTGGTGGGAGTATGGAATGAGCTGCCAGACAAGGTGGTAAATGCGGGTTCTTTTTTTAACATTTAAGAATAAATTGGACAGATACATGGATGGGAGGTGTATGGAGGGATATGGTCCGTGTGCAGGTCAGTGGGACTAGGCAGAAAATGGTTTGGCGCAGCCAAGAAGGGCCAAAAGGCCTGTTTCTGTGCTGTAGTTTCTATGGTTCTATGGTTCTACTTTGAGTTTGTGAGACTCTACTGAGAGGCTGTCTAGAAAACTGCCTTCTTGTTGTGATAAATAAAGACTTTTAAGTCACCAGCTTCAGTGTCTCTGATAATTTTGATCGCAGTCATAACAGACCTACTAATCAATTAATGGCAGATGCTATGTTAGTGCAAGCTGGAGATGTTCATTAAACCTTACCATTGTCCCAGAAGCCCTGGATCTGCAAGTCCACTAGGAAGTCAGACATCCGATGTCTGTGAGTCTTCAAATCCAGTCCGTGAGTTTACTGGAGGCCTGAGGCCATGAGGAGGCCTGCCTGGTGCCTGGTGTTGGAGGACTGTGTGTGTGTGTGTGTGTGTGTGTGTGTGTGTGTGTGTGTGTGTGTGTGTGTGTGTGTGAAGGATGAAAAAGGCTTGTTTAGCCGTATTTCTTTAGTTACTTTTGTTCTGTTGTTGTTATTTCTGCTTGTGTTGTTCTGCTGAACATGCAGGACATGCAATGAAGGTGCCATCACGCGTGACGACACTTGCAGGCTGTCACCAGCACATGCGTATATTGTGTTGGTCATTAATGTAGAGATTGTTCACGATGTCCAGTGATGACAGGAAACTTGTGTGGGAGAGTCGTTAAATGTGGAAAAACCATTGCATTTTGCAGTTCCACTCTCCTGATCTCAGAGGCCTGAATCCCGTGGTGCGAGCAAGCGTACGAACCGAAGGGAAGTATGGATAAGTGGCAAGCTGTAGTGATAGAGGATTCGTTGGTTAGGGGAACAGAGTGGAATAGAGGATAAGAATGAATGAGATTCCTGGATGATACGTTGTCTCCCAGGTGCCAGGGTGAGGGACATCCCAGATCGAGTCCATTGCATTCTTAAGTGGGAAGGTGAACACCCAGTGGTCATGGTCCATGTCAGTACCAATGACAGGCGAAGGAGGGGTGACAAGGTCCTGCAAAGTGAGTTTAAGGAGTTAGCTGCTAAGTTTGAGGGCAGGACCTTCAGAGTTCTGATCTCAGGAGTGATATCCCGTACACATGCTAACGGGCGAGAAAAAGGAAGATCATACTGTTCAACATGTTGCTAAGGAAATGGTGCAGGAAGGAGGGTGTCAGATTTTTGGATATTTTGGCTCTCTACCAGGGAAGGTGGAACCTGTACAGAAGGGATGGTTTTCACCCGAAGTAGAGAGGGAATAATATCCTAGTGGGAAGGTTTGCAAGTGCTACATGGGAGGGGGGTGGGGATGGAGGGATAAACAAAAGTGTAGGGCAATGGGAACCTGAATACCAGGACAAATAGTGCAGAAGTTGCAAGGACAGATGTTGTTAAGACCTCAAACTCAGGATCAGGAGGTTGAGTATGGTGGGGCTAATGTTCTGAGCTGTGCATATTTCAATGCCAGGAGTATTGTAGGATAGGCACATAGCTCAGGGCATGGTTTCGCATGTGGAATTATGATGTTGTAGCCAATAGTGAGATTTGGCAGCTGGAGCGGCAGGACTAGCAGCTCAACGTTCCGGGATTTTGTTGTTTCAGATGTGATAAAGCGGAAGATATGAAAGGAGGAGGGATGGCATTACTATTCAGGGAAAAAGTCACAGCAATGCTCAGTCAAGATAAACTGGAGAACTGCTTCTCTTAGAACTGAGGAATAAGAAAGTTATGACCACATTAATGGGATTATATGATAGACCACCTGACAGTACGTGACATGAGATTTAGAGGAGCAAATTTGTAGAGAGATTATTGCAGACTTTTGCTAAAAATATATATTTGTAACAGCAGGCGATTTTAATTTTCCACATGTTGACTGGGATTCACATACTGGAAAAGGACTAAATGGGATAGAGTTTGTCAAATGTGTTCAGGTATGTTTCCTTAATCAGTATATAGAAGTCCCACTGGAGAAAGTGTGATACTAGATCTCCTATGAGTTTCCCGTGGCTTTATTGGTAAAAAAAATGATATCAAATCATTAGAAAGAGGTGACATAGGATCGGAAGGTGCAGAATTTTTATGGGTTGAGCTAAGAAATCGCAGGGGTAAAAGGACCCTGATGCCAATTATATACAGGCCTCCAAACAGCTGCAGTGATGTTGGACTACTAGTACAACAGGAAATAGAAAAGGCTTGTCAGAAGGGCAGTGTTATGATAATTGTGGAAGATTTTAACATGCGAGTGGATTGGGAAAATCAGGTTGGCACTGGATCTCAAGAGAGAGAATTTGTAGAATGTCTGCGAGATGGCTTTTTAGAACAACTTGTTGTTGAGTCCACTAGGGGATCAGCTGTACTGGAATGGGTATTGTGTAATGAACCGGAGGTGATTAGAGAGATTGAGGTGAAGGAACCCTTAGGAGGCAGTGATTATAACATGCTTGAGTTTACTGTGAAATTTGAAAAAAGAGAAGCCGAAATCTGACATGTTGGTATTTCAGTGGAGTAAAGGAAATTACAGCGGCATGAGAGATGAACTGGCCAACGTTGACTGGAAAAGGACACTAGCAGGAAGGATGGCAGAGCAGCAGTGGCTGGAGTTTATGACAGAAGTGAGGAAGGTGCAAGACAGATATATTCAAAAAAGAAGAAGTTTTCGAATAGAAAAAGGATGTAACCGTGGCTGACAAGAGAAGTCAAAGTCAAAGTTAAAGCAAAGGAGAGGGCATACAAGGAAGCAAAAATTAATGGGAAGACAGAGGATTGGGAAGCTTATAAAAGCTTACAAAAGGAAACTAAGAAGATCGTTAAGAGGGAAAAGATGAACTATGAAAGGAAGCTAGCAAATAATATCAAAGAGAATACTAAAAGCTTTTTCAAGTATATAAAGAGTAAGAGACAGGTGAGAGTAGATATAAGATCGATAGAAAATGATGCTGGAGAAATTGTAATGGGAGATAAGGAGATGGCGGAGGAACTGAACAAGTATTTTGCATCAGTCTTCACTGAGGAAGACATCAGCAGTATACCGGACACTCAAGGGTGGCAGGGAAGAGAAGTGTGTGCAGTCACAATTAAGACAGAAAAAGTACTCAGGAAGCTGAATAGTCTAAAGGTAGATAAATCTCCTGGACCAGATGGAATGCACCCTTGTGTTCTGAAGGAAGTAGCTTTGGAGATTGTGGAGGCATTAACAATCAACTTTCAAAAGTCGATAGATTCTAGCATGGTTCCGGAGGACTGGAAGATTGCAAATGTCACTCCCCTATTTAAGAAGGGGGCAAGGAAGCAAAAAGGAAATTGTAGACCTGTTAGCTTGACATCGGTAGTTGGGAAGTTGTTGGAGTCAATTGTCAAGGATGAGGTTACGGGGTACCTGAAGCCATATGACAAGATAGACAGAACTCAGCATGGTTTCCTTAAAGGAAAATCCTGCCTGAAAAACCTATTACAATTTTTTGAGGAAATTACCAGTAGGCTAGACAAGGGAGATGCAGTGGATGTTGTATATTTGGATTTTCAGAAGGCCTTTGACAAGGTGCCACACATGAGGCTGCTTAACAAGATAAGAGCCCATGGAATTACGGGAAAGTTACATACGTGGATAGAGCGTTGGCTGATTGGCAGGAAACAGAGAGTGAGAATAAAGGGATCCTATTCTGGTTGGCTGCCGATTACCAGAGGTGTTCCACAGGAGTCCGTGTTGGAGCCGCTTCTTTTTACGTTGTACATCAACGATTTGGATTATGGAATAGATGGCTTTGTGGCTAAGTTTGCTGATGATACAAAGATAGGTGGAGGGGCCGGTAGTGCTGAGGAAACAAGGAGTCTGCAGAGAGACTTGGATAGATTGGAAGAATGGGCAAAGAAGTGGCAAGTGAAATACAACGTTGGAAAGTGTATGGTTATGCACTTTGGCAGAAGAAATAAGTGGGCAGAATATTATTTAAATGGGGAGAGAATTCAAAGTTCTGAAATGCAACGGGACTTGGGAGTCCTCATGCAGGATAGTCATAGTCATACTTTATTGATCCCGGGGGAAACTGGTTTTCATTACAGTTGCACCTTAAATAATTAAATAGTAATAAAACCATAAATAATTAAATAGTAATATGTAAATTATGCCAGGAAATATGTCCAGGACCAGCCTATTGGCTCAGGGTGTCTGACCCTCCAAGGGAGGAGTTGTAAAGTTTGATGGCCACAGGCAGGAATGACTTCCTATGATGCTCTGTGTTGCATCTCGGTGGAATGAGTCTCTGGCTGAATGTACTCCTGTGCCCAACCAGTACAGTATGTAGTGGATGGGAGACATTGTCCAAGATGGCATGCAACTTGGACAGCATCCTCTTTTCAGACACCACCGTCAGGGAGTCCAGTTCCATCCCCACAACATCACTGGCCTTACGAATGAGTTTGTTGATTCTGTTGGTGTCTGCTACCCTCAGCCTGCTGCCCCAACACACAACAGCAAACATGATCACACTGGCCACCACAGCCTCGTAGAACATCCTCAGCATCGTCCGGCAGATGTTAAAGGACCTCAGTCTCCTCAGGAAATAGAGATGGCTCTGACCCTTCTTGTAGACAGCCTCAGTGTTCTTTGACTAGTCCAGTTTATTGTCAATTCATATCCCTAGGTATTTGTAATCCTCCACCATGTCCACACTGACTCCCTGGATGGAAACAGGGGTCACCGTTACCTTAGCTCTCCTCAGGTCTACCACCAGCTCCTTAGTCTTTTTCACATTAAGCTGCAGATAATTCTGTTCACACCATGTGACAAAGTTTCCTACCGTAGCCCTGTACTCAGCCTCATCTCCCTTGCTGATGCATCCAACTATGGCAGAGTCATCTGAAAACTTCTGAAGATGACAAGACTCAGTGCAGTAGTTGAAGACCGAGGTGTAAATGGTGAAGAGAAAGGGAGACAAGACAGTCCCCTGTGGAGCCCCAGTGCTACTGATCACTCTGTCTGACACACAGTGTTGCAAGCAGACGTACTGTGGTCTGCCAGTCAGGTAATCAAGAATCCATGACACCAGGAAAGCATCCACCTGCATCGCTGTCAGCTTCTCCCCCAGCAGAGCAGGGCGGATGGTGTTGAACGCACTGGAGAAGTCAAAAAACATGACCCTCACAGTGCTCGCTGGCTTGTCCAGGTGGGCGTAGTCATGGTTCAGCAGGTAGACGATGGCATCCTCAACTCCTACTCGGGGCTGGTAGGTGAACTGGAGGGGATCTAAGTGTGGCCTAACCATAGGCCGGATACCCTTAAGGTTAACCTCCAGGTTGAGTCGGTGGTGAAGAAGGCGAATGTCATGTTATCATTAATTTCTAGAGGAATAGAGTATAGGAGCAGGGATGTGATGTTGAGGCTCTATAAGGCACTGGTAAGACCTCACTTGGAGTACTGTGGGCAGTTTTGGGCTCCTTATTTAAGAAAGGATGTGCTGACGTTGGAGAGGGTACAGAGAAGATTCACTAGAATGATTCCGGGAATAAGAGGGTTAACATATGGTGATTTATTGGCTAGCTTTTTCTACCCATTGTAGACCCTTCCTGTCCGCCACAGTGCAATTTCCATACAGTGCAGTGATACAGCTTGTTAGGATGCTCTCTACCAGGGTATCTACGGGTTGACATGAGTATGGATGTGTAGAGTCTAGCTGTCTTCAGAAAGTAGAGGCATGGGTGAGCTTTCCTGGTACTGCAGAATACGTTTTCTGAATAAATAAATAATCCCATGATTATTTCATTCATCGAATAATTACATATTTAGGTTAGATTTTATTTCATTTGCAGTGAGTCTTATAATCTCAGTTCCATAGAAATCAATACTAACATAACTGCCAGCATAATAACTGAACCACTGCTGGGTACATCAGCTCGTCTGAAATAAAAGTGGAAAATATTGTTAATACTCTGGTCAAGTACTATTGGTTTCAAAGTTCAAAGTCAATTTATTATCTAAGTACATATATATCAGCAAATACATCTCTGAGATTCATTTTCTTGCACACATACTCAGTAAATCTAATAACCATAATAGAATCAATGAAAGACTGCACCAACAGGGTGAGCAACAAACTCTGCAAATACTAAGAAATAAGAAGAAGAATAATAATACATAAGCAATAAATATCGAGAACACGAGATGAAGAATCCTTGAAAGTGAGTCCATAGGTTGTGGGCATAGGTCGTTGAAGGAGCAAGTGAAGTTGAGTGAAGTTATCCCCTTTGGTTGAAAAGCCTGGTGGTTAAGTGTTCCTGACACTGGTGGTGTGAGTCCTGAGGCTCTTGTCCCTTCTTCCTGCTGGCAGCCAGCAAGAAGAAAGCTTGCCCTAGCTAGTGGGTGTCCCCGATGATGAATGTTTCTCCATAATACAAGGCTCATTATAAGTTTCTCAAAAATATAATAATGGCAGTTTACAAATTAGAATTGGATGAAAGTGATCTACTAATTTTATAAACACAAGAAAGCCTGGTAATCCATAGCAACACACACAAAACTGCTCTGAAGAGGGTTTTAGTCCAAAACATTGAGTGTTTACTCTTTTCCATAGATGCTTTACCATAGATTTCATAGAAGGGCAGCAGGCTGAGGGTAGCAGACACCAACAGAATCAACAAACTCATTCGTAAGGCCAGTGATGTTGTGGGGATAGAACTGGACTCTCTCACGGTGGTGTCTGAAAAGAGGATGCTGTCTAAGTTGCATGCCATCTTGGACAATGTCTCCCATCCACTACTTAATGTACTGGGTGGGCACAGGAGTACATTCAGCCAGAGACTCATTCCACCGAGATGCAACACAGAGCGTCATAGGAAGTCATTCCTGCCTGTGGCCATCAAACTTTACAACTCCTCCCTTGGAGGATCAGACACCCTGAGCCAATAGGCTGGTCCTGGACTTATTTCCTGGCATAATTTACATATTACTATTTAACTATTTATGGTTTTATTACTATTTATTATTTATGGTACAACTGTAACGAAAACCAATTTCCCCCGGGATCAATAAAGTATGACTATGACTATACTACTATGCTGCTTAATCGCTTTATGTATGTAAATGGAAAGAGAGAATACTGAAATTATCTGTGCCTGAATTATTTTTAATTTAAGCAACAATATAAATCATGTTGCCTCCACTTGAAGTCAGCAACTTTTGCATATAGCTTCCGGTGTCTCTGTCAGCTCACCACCTCTCACAATTCTTAAGCGAGAGGCAAGAGAGGAAATTCACTCAGTGGTATAAAAGTCAAATGTGTTCCACAATGCTGATGAGTGCCTCAGGCAAATTCAGACTTGACTATAAAGGTAAAAAAAACCCTCAGAGTTTAATATCAGAGTTCCACCAACAAGACGGTTGATGTTGCTCTAAAGCAGGGGTTCTCAACCTTTTTTATGCCATGGACCAATACCAATGGAGCAGGTGGTCAGTGGACCCAACTTTGGGAAACCAGTCTACAGAGACTTGAAATAGCGAATTGTTTGTGTATCCTGAAGACAGTCTATGTCCTTCTATGCGAAAATATCTCTTTTTAAATTTTTTTTTAACAAAATGGACACTCTTTCCCTGACTAATTGTCAAGCAGAATATTTAAACATGGAACAGTAGTTGATGATGGGGACAGTCATTTTGTCAAACCTTATAATTGTGTTTGTCTATGCATTTTTCAGTTAATGCTTTCTTTAATTAATATCCTGCATGATATGATACTGGAGGAAATGATAAGCATATTACAAATAGTTCTCCATGAAGGGAATTGACAATCACATTTTATCTATGATGTTTATATTTTCAAAGAAGGAAGTCTGAGAATCGAGGCGGGAGTGCAGAAGAAGCCATTTTGAACTTTTCGTTTTTTTTTCATCGGCTTTCAGAGAGGCCGGACTGCGCAGGCGTGTGACAACGGACAGTGAAGCATGGAAGACTTAAAAGGAACAGAGCCTTATACAGCGGGCAGCGTAGTTTGCGGGCGGCGGAGTGAGCCGGGAGCAGAGTGAAGGCTTAAGGGCTTTGGTTCAACGGGCTTAGGCGGAAACTGGTGAGGCGAAGAAGGTTTGGTATTCATTTTTTGTTGTTATTTCAGGAGAGGGGAAGTATGAGTGTGAGGGAAGCTTGTTGTTCTCAGTGTTGGATGTGGGAGGCCCTGGAGTTTCCAAGCCTCCCGGACGTCCACATCTGCGCCAGGTGCGCCAAGATGCAGCTCCTAAGGGACCGCGTTAGGGAACTGGAGCTGCAGCTCGATGACCTTCATCTGGTCAGGGAGAGTGAGGAGTTGATAGAGAGGAGTTACAGGCAGGTGGTCACACCGGGGCCATGGGAGGCAGACCAGTGGGTCACGGTTAGGAGGGGGAAGGGGAAGAGTCAGGTAATAGAGAGTACCCCGGTGGCTGTGCCCCTTAACAACAGGTACTCCTGTTTGAGTACTGTTGGGGGGGACAGCTTACCTGGGGGAAGCGACAGTGGCCATGCCTCTGGCACAGAGTCCGGCCCTATAGCTCAGAAGGGTAGGGCAAGGAAGAGGAGGGCAGTAGTAATAGGGGACTCGATAGTAAGGGGGTCAGATAGGCGATTCTGTGGATGCAGTCCAGAGACCCGGATGGTAGTTTGCCTCCCTGGTGCCAGGGTCTGGGATGTTTCTGATTGCATCCAAGATATCCCGAAGTGGGAGGGAGAAGAGCCAGAGGTCATGGTACATATAGGTACCAATGACATAGGCAGGAAAAGGGGAGAGGTACTGAAAGGAGAATATAAGGAGTTAGGAAGGGAGTTGAGAAAAAGGGCCGCAAAGGTGGCAATCTCGGGATTACTACCCGTGCTACACAACAGTGAGAGTAGGAATGCAATGAGGTGGAGGATAAATGCGTGGCTGAGGGATTGGAGCAGGGGGCAGGGATTCAAGTTTTTGGATCATTGGGACCTCTTTTGGTGCAGGTGTGACCTGTACAAAAAGGACGGGTTACACTTGAATCCTAGGGGGACCAATATCCTGGCGGGGAAATTTGCGAGGGCTACTGAGGTGACTTTAAACTAGAATGATTGGGGGGGGGGGGTGGGAACCAAATTAAAGAGACTAGGAGAGAGGGGGTTAGTTCACAAATAGAGAAAGCTAGTAGACAGTGTGTGAGGGAGGATAGGCAGGGCACAGAGATCTGGAGCACTCAGACCAAAGATGTAGAGGACAAGGAAGAAAAAGATAACAAAGTTGTTTGCTCCATTAAGGATAAAAAGAGAGTAAGAGGTGGAAGGTTTCTTAAATGCATCTGTTTTAATCTAGGAGCATTGTAAGAAAGGTGGATGAGCTTAGAGCATGGATTGATACCTGGAAATATGATATTGTAGCTATTAGTGAAATGTGCTTCCAGGAGGGGTGTGATTCGCAACTAAACATTCCAGGATTTCGTTGCTTCAGGTGTGATAGAATAGGAGGGGCAAGAGAGGGGAGTGTTGCATTGCTTGTCAGAGAAAATATAACAGCGGTCCTCTGGCAGGATAGATTAGTGGACTTGTCTGGGGAGGCTATTTGGGTGGAATTGAGGGATAGGAAAAGTGTAGTGATGCTTATAGTGGTGTATTATAGACCACCTAATGGGGACCAAGAACTGGAGGAGCAAATTTGTAAGGAGATAGCAGATATTTGTAGTAAGCACAAGGTTGTGATTGTGGGAGATTTTAATTTTCCACACCTAGACTGGGAAGCCCATTCTGTAATAGGGCTGGATGGTTTGGAGTTTGTCAAATCCATCTGGCCCTGGGGATTTATCTGCCTTCAATCCCTTCAATTTACCTAACACCACTTCCCTACTAACATATATTTCGCTCAGTTCCTCCATCTCACTGGACCCTCTGTCCCCTACTACTTCTGGAAGATTATTTATGTCCTCCTTAGTGAAGACAGAACCAAATGTGTGCAAGATAGTTTTTTGCAGCAATTCATAGAGGTACCAACTAGAGAAGGGGCAGTGTTGGATCTCTTGTTAGGGAATGAGATAGGGCAGGTGACGGAGGTATGTGTTGGGGATCACTTCGGGTCCAGTGATCACAATACCATTAGTTTCAATATTATTATGGAGAAGGATAGGACTGGACACATGGTTGAGATTTTTGATTAGAGAAAGGCTAACTTTGAGGGAATGCAAAAGGATTTAGAAAGAGTGGATTGGGACAATTTGTTTTATGGGAAGGATGTAATAGAAAAATAAAGGTCATTTAAAGATGAAATTTTGAGGGTGCAGGATCTTTATGTTCCTGTTAGGTTGAGAGGAAAGGTTAAAAGTTTGAGAGAGCCATGGTTTCCAAGGGATATAGGAAAATTGGTTCGGAAAAAGAGAGGGATTTACAATGAATATAGGCAGTTTGGAGTTAATGAGGTGCTCAAGGAATATAAAGAATGTAAAAAGAATCTTAAAAAAGAAATTAGAAAAGCTAAAAGAAGATACTAGGCAGCTTTAGCAAGTAAGGTGAAAATAAATCCAAAGGGTTTCTACAGTTATATAAATAGCAAAAGGATAGTGAGATATAAAGTTGGTCCCTTAGAGAATCAGAGTGGACGGCTATGTGCGGAGCCAAAAGAGATGGGGGAGATTTTGAACAATTTCTTTTCTTCGGTATTCACTAAGGAGAAGGATATTGAATTGTGTAAGGTAAAGGAAACAAGAAGGTAGTTATGGAAAGTATGACGATTAAAGAAGAGGAAGTACTGTTACTTTTAAGGAATATAAAAGTGGATAAGACTCCGGGTCCAGACAAGATATTCCCTAGGACCTTGAGGGAAATTAGTGTGGAAATAGCAGGGGCTCTGACAGAAATATTTCAAATGTCATGAGACACGGGGATGGTGCTGGAGGATTGGCGTATTGCTCATGTGGTTCCATTGTTTAAAAAAGGTTCTAAGAGTAAACCTGGCAATTGTCAGCCTGTGAATTTGATGTCAATGGTGGGTAAATTGATGGAAAGTATTCTTAGAGATGGTATATATAATTATCTGGATAGACAGGGTTTGATTAGGAACAGTCAACATGGATTTGTGTGTGGAAGGTCATGTTTGACAAATCTTACTGAATTTTTTGATGAGGTTACTAGGAAAGTTGACGAGAGTAAAGCAGTGGATGTTGTCTATATGGACTTCAGTAAGGCCTTTGACGAGGTTCCACACGGAAGGTTAGTTATGAAGGTTCAATCGTTAGGCATTAATATCGAAGTAGTAAAATGGATTCAGCAGTGGCTGGATGGGAGACGCCAGAGAGTAGTGGTGGATAACTGTGTGTCAGATTGGAGATAGGTTACTAGTGGTGTGCCTCAGGGATCTGCACTGGGTCCAATGTTGTTTGTCAAATATATTAATGATCTGGATGATGAGGTGGTAAATTGGATTAGTAAGTATGCAGATGATACTAAGATAGGTGGAGTTGTGGATAATGAAGTAGGTTTTCAAAGCTTGCAGAGAGATTTAGGCCAGTTGGAAGAATGGGCTGAAAGGTGGCAGATGGAGTTTAATGTTGAAAAATGTGAGGTGCTACATTTTGGTAGGACTAATCAATATAGGACATACATGGTAAATGGTAGGGTATTGAAGAATGCTGTAGAACAGAGGAATCTAGGAATAATAGTGCATAGTTCCCTGAAGGTGGAATCTCAGGTGGTGAAGAAAGCTTTTGGTATGCTGCCCTTTATTAATCAGAGCATTGAGTATAAGAGTTGGGATGTAATGTTGAAATTGTATAAGGCATTGGTAAGGCCAAATTTGGAGTACTGTGTACAGTTCTGGTCACTGAATTATAGGAAAGATGTCAATAAAATTGAGAGAGAACAGAGGAGATTTACTAAAATGTTGCCTGGGTTTCATCTCCTAAGTTACAGAGAAAGGTTGAACAAGTTAGGTCTTTATTCTTTGGCACGTAGAAGGTTGGGGGGGGGGACTTGATAGAGGTGTTTAAAATTATGAGGGAGATTGATAGAGGTGACGTGGATAGGCTTTTTCCATTGAGAATGAGGGAGATTGAAACAAGAGGACATGAGTTGAGAGTTAAAGGGCAAAATTTCAGGGGTAACATGAGGGGGAAGTTCTTTACTCAGAGAGTGGTAGCTGTGTGGAATGAGCTTCCAGCAGAAGTGGTTGAGGTAGGTTCGATGTTGTCGTTTAAAGTTAAATTGGATAGATATATGGACAGGAAGGAAATGGACGGTTATGGGCTGAGTGCAGGTCAGTAGGTCTAGGTGAGAGTAAGAGTTTGGCACGGACTAGAAGGGCCTAGATAACCTGTTTCCGTGCTGTAATTGTTATATGGTTATATGGTTAAAGTGAATAGCAAAGATATGAAACTTTCCAAACAGAATAAAATAATTGGTAATTTACTGAACAAAGTCCATGTAGTTCCAACATTTTCATGCGCACCATACCAAGACCACAATAGTGCAGTCAACAGAAGATAATGACACATCACAGAGTAGATGAAGATAGAGGAAGACCGTGGCAGTGAAGGTTTCCATAACACTGGACCCTGAACCCAATCTGTTAAGGAGCATATGGGTGGCTGCCCGTGCACCAACCTCAACATAGTGTCAGAGAAAACTAAAGCACAGAAGCAGGCCCTTCAGCCTATCTAGTCTATGCTGAACCATTTAAACTGCCCAGTCCCATTGACCTGCACCATAGCCCTCAAAAGTTCAAAGGTTCAAAGTACATTTGTTATCGAAGTATGTAAGCAGTATACAACTCTAAGATTCATCTTCTCCAGGCAGCTATGAAACAAAGGAAAACATGGAAGCCTTTCAAAGCAAAACATCAACCCCGCTGCCACCTACGTATCAGTCTCATCCATATACCTATCCAAACTTTTCTTAAACATTGAATTCACGTGCACCGCTTGTGCTGGCAGCTCATTCCACCCTCTCACCACCTGAGTGAAGAAGTTTCCCCTTGTGTTCCGCCTAAACATTGCACCCTTCACCCTTTACCAAAGACCTTTGGTTGTAGTCCTACCCAACCTCGGTGGGAATGTGCCTGCTTGCTTTTACTCTATCTATGCCCCTCATAATTTTATACACCTCTAGCAAATCTCCTCTCAATCCTTTACCTTCCAATGAATAAATTCCCTTCCTATTTAACCTTTCCTTGTAGCTCAAGTCCACCAGTCCCGGCAACATTCTTCTAAATTTTCTCTATACTTTTTTAACCTTAGTTACATTTTTCCTGTAGGTAGGTGACCAAAACAGCACACAATAGTCCAAGTTAGGTCTCACCAATGTCATATACAACTTCCGCATAACACCCCAATTCCTGTACTCATTACTTTGATCTACGAAGGTCATTGTGCCAAAAGCTTTCTTTACAACTCTATCTACCAGTGACACCAGTTTCAATAAATTATGGACCTGTATTCCCAGATCCCTTCGTTCTATTGCACTCTTCCTCTAACATGTTATACAAAGCCACACGCAGGCATTATCCATTAAGCGAATACCCCCTCAGGAGAACATTATAGTTGTCTCGAATGATTGCACTACTACTATACGCATCATAATCAGATATCCTATGAAATACTGACATAAACAATTGTTTGCGAGTTTGTGGGTCATTAGATGATTCAAAAGCTGAAACTCCTGCAGCCCATGAACTAAATATGGTCGATGTTCCAAGTTGGCATAGACTAACTCACTTCTTATTACTCACTTCATTCATATAAAAACATCACTGCTTGAATAGATGGACCACTAATGAAAGAAAAGCCAAAGAATAAACTGAAACGTCCACTTGTTTTACACTCAGTGGCCACTTTATTAGGTACAGGAGGTACCTAATAAAGTGGCCGCTGTGTATATATTTGTGGCCTTCTGTTGCTGTAGACAATCCACTTCAAATTTCAACATGTGTGTGTTCAGAGATGCTCTTCCACACACCGCTGTTGTAACACATGGTTATGTGAGTTACTGTCCCCTTCCTATCAGCTCAAACCAGTCTGACCATTTTCCTCTGACCCCTCTCACTGCCAGGACATTTTCACCCACAGAACTTCCACTCTGTGGATGCCTTTTTTTTTGTATTTTGCACCATTCTCCGAAACTCTAGAGACTGTTGTCTCTAAGGGGATCAGCGGTTTCTGAAATACTCAAATCACCCCATTGGCACTAATAATCATTCCACTTCGATAACATTTCTTACCCTTTTGAATGCTTGGTCTGAACAACAACTGAACCTCTTGACCATGCCTGCATGCTTTTATCCATTGTGTTGCTGCCACATGACTGGCTGATTAGATACTTGCATTAGATAAGCAGGTGTATAGGTGTACCTGATAAAATAGTCTCTGACTGTATGTAGGAAGGAAGAGGGCTAGGCTTCCCTGTTCTCCAGAAAGCCCGGTGCATAATTTTACAAATTGTTTCCTTGCAAACTATAGGTAAGCTCCACTGCTTCATCCTCTCATTGAATTAAGCAGTGTTCTGTCCTTTACCACAGCTTCATAGACCAAGTGAACGTAAGAAGCAAATCTTCTGTGGCAACCCCCATGATGTGTGTGAGCTTTAATCAGGACAAGCATAATGTGCCAGTAGCATCACCTCCCAACCTAATGATCAACACAACTACCAGCCATAGAGAATGAGAATAGATTCAGGATTCAGGGTTCAAGCTAGTTTATTATCATTTGTTAGTACACAAGTGTAAAGGTTAATGATGTGATTGTTATTCTGAATCCAATGCAGCATAAAAAACACAATAAGTATAAAGAGCACAGTAAAAAATAACTCAGTAAATATAAATACAGATGCACATTCCTTTACCCAAAATTCTGAAATCCAAAAATGAAGATTTTTTCGCCAACAGCTGACATCACTCAGGTGTGACGTGGCAGCACTAGCAGAGGCCACTGGACGTCAGTTGTGGCTCAGCGCTTGTACTGGTTACAAGTGCATTTGCTGTTCGCTGATATTTTGTGTTCACTGTTGACTTTGTGTTTAATTTCACTGTGAATATGTCAAAAACAGCTGCAGATACCCCTGTGAGTAACAATGAGAAAAAGAGAAGGAAGCATCTATCATTATCAATAATGCAGAAAGTGGAGTTATTGCAGAAGCTTGATCGTGGTATGTCTGTGCAGCATCTTACTGAAGAAAATAGTGTCAGAACTACCACTGTACAATATATAGAAACATAGAAACATAGAAAATAGGTGCAGGAGAAGGCCATTCGGCCCTTTGAGCCTGCACCGCCATTTATTATGATCATGGCTGATCATCCAACTCAGAACCCCACCCCAGCCTTCCCTCCATACCCCCTGACCCCTGTAGCCACAAGGGCCATATCTAACTCCCTCTTAAACATAGCCAATGAACTGGCCTCAACAGTTTCCTGTGGCAGAGAATTCCACAGATTCACCACTCTCTGTGTGAAGAAGTTTTTCCTAATCTCAGTCCTAAAAGGCTTCCCCTCTATCCTCAAACTGTGACCCCTCGTTCTGGAACTTCCCAACATCGGGAACAATCTTCCCGCATCTAGCCTGTCCAATCCCTTTAGGATCTTATACGTTTCAATCAGATCCCCCCTCAATCTTCTAAATTCCAACGAGTACAAGCCCAGTTCATCCAGTCTTTCTTCATATGAAAGACCTGCCATCCCAGGAATCAATCTGGTGAACCTTCTTTGTACTCCCTCTATGGCAAAGATGTCTTTCCTCAGATTAGGGGACCAAAACTGCACACAATACTCCAGGTGTGGTCTCACCAAGGCCTTGTACAACTGCAGTAGTACCTCCCTGCTCCTGTACTCGAATCCTCTCGCTATAAATGCCAGCATACCGTTCGCCTTTTTCACCGCCTGCTGTACCTGCATGCCCACTTTCAATGACTGGTGTATAATGACACCCAGGTCTCGTTGCACCTCCCCTTTTCCTAATCGGCCACCATTCAGATAATAATCTGTTTTCCTATTTTTGCCACCAAAGTGGATAACTTCACATTTATCCACATTAAATTGCATCTGCCATGAATTTGCCCACTCACCCAACCTATCCAAGTCACCCTGCATCCTCTTAGCATCCTCCTCACTGCTAACACTGCCACCCAGCTTCGTGTCATCCGCAAACTTGGAGATGCTGCATTTAATTCCCTCATCCAAGTCATTAATATATATTGTAAACAACTGGGGTCCCAGCACTGAGCCTTGCGGTACCCCACTAGTCACCGCCTGCCATTCTGAAAAGGTCCCGTTTATTCCCACTCTTTGCTTCCTGTCTGCTAACCAATTCTCTACCCACACCAATACCTTACCCTCCATACCGTGTGCTTTAAGTTTGCACACTAATCTCCTGTGTGGGACCTTGTCAAAAGCCTTTTGAAAATCCAAATATACCACATCCACTGATTCTCCCCTATCCACTCTACTAGTTACATCCTCAAAAAATTCTATGAGATTCGTCAGACATGATTTTCCTTTCACAAATCCATGCTGACTTTGTCCGATCATTTCACCGCTTTCCAAATGTGCTGTTATCACATCTTTGATAACTGACTCCAGCAGTTTCCCCACCACCGACGTTAGGCTAACTGGCCTATAATTCCCCGGTTTCTCTCTCCCTCCTTTTTTAAAAAGTGGGGTTACATTAGCCACCCTCCAATCCTCAGGAACTAGTCCAGAATCTAACGAGTTTTGAAAAATTATCACTAATGCATCCACTATTTCTTGGGCTATTTCCTTAAGCACTCTAGGATGCAGACCATCTGGCCCTGGGGATTTATCTGCCTTCAATCTCTTCAATTTACCTAACACCACTTCCCTACTAACATGTATTTCACTCAGTTCCTCCATCTCACTGGACCCTCTGTCCCTTACTATTTCTGGAAGATTATTTATGTCCTCCTTAGTGAAGACAGAACCAAAGTAATTATTCAATTGGTCTGCCATGTCCTTGCTCCCCATAATCAATTCACCTGTTTCTGTCTGCAGGGGACCTACATTTGTCTTTACCAGTCTTTTCCTTTTTACATATCTATAAAAGCTTTTACAGTCCGTTTTTATGTTCTCTGCCAGTTTTCTCTCAAAATCTTTTTTCCCCTTCCTAATTAAGCCCTTTGCCCTCCTCTGCTGAACTCTGAATTTCTCCCAGTCCTCAGGTGAGCCACTTTCTCTGGCTAATTTGTATGCTACTTCTTTGGTATTGATACTATCCCTAATTTCTCTTGTCAGCCACGGGTGCACTACCTTCCTTGATTTATTCTTTTGCCAAACTGGATTTAAATAAACAGAAAGACAAGTTACTGAAGTTTTATAGTGACAGTACTAATGACGTTCTACATTTATTCCAATAAGTCATTTACCATGTGTCTGTTTTGGTTCATTTGAAGCTGTATATTTTTATGTTTTATTGAATGTTTTTGTTGGAAATAAAATTTTCTCTTGTCTTTATTCCCTAAACAATACAGTATAACAACTATTTACATAGCATTTACACTGTATTAGGTATTATAAGTAATCTAGAGATGATTTAAAGTATACGGGATGATGTGCGTAGGTTTGGTGTGCCACCGGGTCGTAAAGTCCACCGCACTGAGACTGGTTAAATAAGGGACTTGAGTATACGTGTTTATTGGTATTGGGGTGGCGGGGGGGTTCTGAAATCCAAAAAATTCTGAATTCCGAAATGCAACTGGCCCCAGGAATTTCGAATAAGGGATTGTAGACCTGTACTTAAAATTAGCTTATGTACATTCATTCAGTTAGTTAGGCTTGCCTTGCGGTGCATTGGCTGGCAACCTTGCCATTTCTTTAGCATTTGTCTGTTTTTTATGAGGTTGACTTGCTAGCTCAATGCTCAACCCAGCATGGAATTAAATTGAAATGAATTGAAACAACAGGAATTCTGCAGATGCTGGAAATTCAAACAACACACATCAAAGTTGCTGGTGAATGCAGCAGGCCAGGCAGCACCTCTAGGAAGAGGTGCAGTCGACGTTTCAGGCCGAGACCCTTCGTCAGGACTAACTGAAGGAAGGGTGAGTAAGGGATTTGAAAGTTGGAGGGGGAGGGGGAGATCCAAAATGATAGGAGAAGGCAGGAAGGGGAGGGATGGAGCCAAGAGCTGGACAGGTGATAGGCAAAAGGGATACGAGAGGATCATGGGACAGGAGGTCCGGGACAAAAGACAAGCGGGGGGGGAACCCAGAGGATGGGCAAGGGGTATATTCAGAGGGACAGAGGGAGAAAAAGGAGAGTGAGAGAAAGAATGTGTGTATAAAAATAAGTAACCGATGGGGTACGAGGGGGAGGTGGGGCATTAGCGGAAGTTAGAGAACTCGATGTTCATGCCATCAGGTTGGAGGCTGCCCAGACGGAATATAAGGTGTTGTTCCTCCAACCTGAGTGTGGCTTCATCTTTACAGTAGAGGAGGCCGTGGATAGACATGTCAGAATGGGAAAGGGATGTGGAATTAAAATGTGTGGCCACTGGGAGATCCTGCTTTCTCTGGCGGACAGAGCGTAGGTGTTCAGCAAAGCGGTCTCCCAGTCTGTGTCGGGTCTCGCCAATATATAAAAGGCCACATCGGGAGCACCGGACGCAGTATATCACCCCAGCCGACTCACAGGTGAAGTGTCGCCTCACCTGGAAGGACTGTTTGGGGCCCTGAATGGTGGTAAGGGGGGAAGTGTAAGGGCATGTGTAGCACTTGTTCCGCTTACACGGATAAGTGCCAGGAGGGAGATCAGTGGGGAGGGATGGGGGGGATGAATGGACAAGGGAGTCACGTAGGGAGTGATCCCTGCGGAAAGCGGTGGGGGGGGGAAGGAAAAGATGTGCTTAGTGGTGGGATCCCGTTGGAGGTGGCAGTAGTTATGGAGAATAATATGTTGGACCTGGAGGCTGGTGGGGTGGTAGGTAAGGACCAGGGGAACCCTATTCCTAGTGGGGTGGCGGGAGGATGAAGTGAGAGCAGATGTACGTGAAATGGGGGAGATGCGTTTAAGAGCAGAGTTGATAGTGGAGGAAGGGAAGCCCCTTTCTTTAAAAAAGGAGGACATCTCCCTCGTCCTAGAATGGAAAGCCTCATCCTGAGAGCAGATGCGGCAGAGACGGAGGAATTGCGAGAAGGGGATGGTGTTTTTGCAAGAGACAGGGTGAGAAGAGGAATAGTCCAGATAGCTGTGAGAGTCAGTAGGCTTATAGTAGACGTCAGTGGATAAGCTGTCTCCAGAGACAGAGACAGAAAGATCTAGAAAGGGGAGGGAGGTGTCGGAAATGGACCAGGTAAACTTGAGGGCAGGGTGAAAGTTGGAGGCAAAGTTAATAAAGTCAACGAGCTCTGCATGCGTGCAGGAAGCAGCGCCAATGCAGTCGTCGATGTAGCGAAGGAAAAGTGGGGGACAGATACCAGAATAGGCACGGAACATAGGTTGTTCCACAAAGCCAACAAAAAGGCAGGCATAGCTAGGACCGATACGGGTGCCCATAGCTACACCTTTAGTTTGGAGGAAGTGGGAGGAGCCAAAGGAGAAATTATTAAGAATAAGGACCAATTCCGCTAGACGGAGCAGAATGGTGGTAGAGGGGAACTGATTAGGTCTGGAATCCATAAAGAAGCGGAGAGCTTTGAGACCTTCCTGATGGGGGATGGATTGACTTTATTTCTTACATCCTTCACGTACATGAGGAGTAAAAATCCTTACATTATATCTCTGTCTAAATGTGCAATGTGCAATCACAGTAATTTATAATAATATACAATAAATAGAACAGGCAATGTAATATTGAGTACACTCAAATCAGTGTGAGTTCATCAGTCTGATAGCCTGGTGGAAGAAGCTGTCCCGGAGCCTGTTGGTCCTGGCTTTTATGCTGCGGAACCGCTTCCCGGATGGTAGCAGCTGGAATAGATTGTGGTTGGGATGGCTTGGGTCCCCAGTGATCCTACGGGCCCTTTTTACACACCTGTCCTTGTAAATGTCCTGAATTATGGGAAGTTCACAACTACAGATGCACTGGACTGTCTGCACCACTCTCTGCAGAGTCCCGCGATTAAGGCAGGTACAGTTCCCATACCAGGCAGTGATGCAGCCAGTCAGGATGCTCTCAATTGTGCCCCTGTAGAAAGTTCTTTGTATCTGGGGGCCCATACCAAACTTCCTCTGAGGTGAAATAGGCGCCATTGTGCCTTTTCTACTACACAGCTGGTGTGTTCGGACCACATGAGGTCCTTGGAGATGTGGATGCCGAGAAACTTAAAGCCGTTTACCCTCTCAACCCCAAGATCCATTGATGTCAATAGGGGTTAGCCTGACTCCATTCCTCCTGTAATCCACAACCAGGACCTTTGTTTTTGCAACATTGAGGGACAGCGTTCAAGGAGCCGGCCAGATTTGAACTTGGGACCTCTTGCCTCGCAGCCCAGTGCAGACATCATCACATCACCGGTCGTCTATAATTACATTCAGTGGTCACTTTATTACGTACATCTGTGCACCTGAAAAGCTGCCAATCTGGGATTTTCATGCACAGCAGTCTCTAGAGTTTTACAGAGAATGGTGCAAAAACAAACAAAAAAGAAAGGGCGTGGTGGTTTTTTCTATATTTATTTTATTCATTTACAGAATGTGGACATCGCCAGCTAAGCCAGCATTTATTGCCCATCCCTAGTTGCCCTTGAGAAGATGGTGATGAGCTGCCTTCTTGAACCACTGCAGTCCCTGCAGGGTAGGTGCACCCACAGTGCTGTCAGGGAAGGAATTCCATGATTTTGACCCAGTAACAATGAAGGAACAGCGATATGATTCCAAGTCAGGCTGGTGAGTGGCTTGGAGGGGGATTTCCAAGTGGTGGTATTCCCAGATATCTGCTGTTCTTGTCCTTCTAGATGGTAGTGGTCTTGGGTCTGGAAGGTGCCTTAGGAACTTTGGTGTGTTGTTGCAGTGCATCTTGTAGATAGTACACACTGCTGCAACTGTTCATTGATGGTGGAGGGATTGGATGCTTGTGGAAGGGGTACCAGCAACGTGGGCTGCCTTGTACTGGATGGTGTCGAGCTTCCTGAGTGTTGATGGAGCTGCACTCATCCAGATGAGTGGCGAGTATTCCATTACACTCCTGACCTGAGCCTTTTAGATGGCAAAGAAGCTTTGGGAAGTCAGGAGGTGAGTTACACGCTGCAGGATTCCTAGCCTTTGACCTGCTCTGGTAGCCACAATGTGTATATGGATAGAGCAGTTCAGTCTCCTGTCAATGAGATTTAGTGATGGTGATGCCACTAAATGTCAAGGGACGATGGTTAGAGTCTCTCTTGTTGGTGATGGTCATTGCCTGGCAGCTGCGTGGCTCAAATTTTACTTGCTGCTTGTCAGCCCAAGCCTGGATATTGTCTAGGTTCACTGCATTTGGGTATGAACTGCTTCACTATCTGAGGAGTCACGAATGGTGCTGAACATTGTGTAGTCATCTGTGAACGTCCCCACTTCTGACCTAATAACGAAAGGAAGGTCATTGATGAAACAGCTGAAGATGGTTGGATCTAGGACACTTCCTTGAGGAACTCCTGCAGTGATGTCCTGAGGATGAGATGATTAACCTCCAACCACCACAACCATCTTCCTTTGTGTCTGGTCTGATTCCAACCAGTGGAGGGATTCCCCCTAATTCCCATCGACTTCATTTTAGCTCAGGCACCTCGATGCGTACTCGGTCAAATGCTGCCTTGATGTCGAGGGCTATCACTCTCACCTCACCTCTAGTATTTAGCTCTTTAGTCCAAGTTTGGACCAAGGAGGTGATGAGGTCAGGAGCTGAGTGGCCTTATCGGAACCCAGACGGGGTATCCATAAGCATGTTATTGCCGAGTGGGTGCTGCATGTTAGCACTGTTGATGATCCCTTCCATCACTTTGCTAATGATTCAGACTCAGTTGATAGAGTGGTAATTGGCTGGGTTGGACTTCTCCTGTTTCTTGTGTACAGGACATACCTGGACAATTTTCCTCATTGCCAGGTGGATGCCGGTGTTGTAGCTGTACTGGATCATCTTGGCCGGTGGCATGGCAAGTTCTGGAGCACAAGTTTTCAGGACTATTACTGGAATTTTGTCTGGGCCCATAGCCTTCACGGAATCCAGCGCTTTCAGCAGTTTCTTGATATTTCGTGAAGTGAATTAGATTGGCTGCATACTGACATCTGGGATGCTGGGGACTTTTGGAGGAGGCTGAGCTGGATCATCTGCTCAGCACTTCTGACTGAAGATTGTTGCAAATGCCTCAGCCTTATCTTTTGTACAGGTGTGCTGGGCTCCTCTATCATTGAGGATGGGGATATTTGCGGAGCCTCCTCCTCCAGTGAGATGTTTGATTGTCCCCCACCATTCACAGCTGGATGTGACAGGACTACAGAGCTTAGATCTGATCCGGTGGTTGTGAGACCACTTAACTCTGTCTATTAATTGTTGCTTATGGTGTTTTTCATGTAAGTAGTCCTGTATTGTGGCTTCACCAGAGTGACACCTCATATTGAGGTATGCTTGCTGTTGCTCTCGGCACGCCCTCCTGCAGTCTTTATTGAAACAGGATTGATCCCATGGTCTGGTGGTAATGTTAGAGTGGGGATATGCTGGGCCATGAGGTTACAAATTGTACTTGAGTACAATTCTGTTGCTACTGATGGCCCACAGCGCCTCATAGATGCCCATTCTTGGGCTGCTAGATCTGTTTAAAGTCTATCCCATTTTCACACAATGCAGTGAATGGTTTCTTCAATGTGGAGACAGGATTTAGTCCCCTCAAATACTGTGCGGTGGTCATTTCTACCAATGCTGTCATGGACAGATGCTTCCGCGGCAGGCAGGTTAGTGAGGATGAGGTCAAGTGTGTTTTTCCCTCTTGTTGGTTCCCTCACCACCTGCTGTTGTCTCAGTCTAGTAGCTGAGTCCAGCAGGACCCGACCAGCTCGGTCTGTGGTGGTACTACCGAGCCACTCTTAGTGATGGACATTGAAGGCCCCCCCACCCAGAGTGCAATCGGTGCACTTCCCACCCTCAAAGCCTCCTCCAAGCGCTGCTCAACGTGGAGAAGTACTGATTCATCAGCTGAGGAAGAATGGTACGTGGTGATCAGGGGGAAATGTCCTTGCCCATGTTTAACCTGGTGCCATGAGACTTCATGGGGTCCAGAGTCGATGTTGAGAGTTGCCAGGGCAACTCCCTCTCTACTGTATACTGCTGTGTTACCACCTCAGCTAGGCCTGTTCTGCCAGTGAGACAGTACCCAGGAATGGTGAAGGTGGAGTCATGAATGTTAACTGTAAGGTCTGATTCTGTCAATACAATAATGTCAGGCTGTTGTTTGACCAGTCTGTGAGGCACAACTCCCAACTTTGGCACAAGTCCCCAAATGTTCATAAGGAGTACTTTGCAGGATTGACAGGGCTGGTTTTGCTATTGTTGTTTCCAGTGCCTAAGGAAATGCTGGGTTGTCCGTTTTGGTTCATTCCTTATTATTTTCTTTTTAGTGATTGGATACAACTGAATGGCTTGCTGGTCCTTTTCAGGGGGCATTGAAGAATCTACCTCATTGCTGGGCAAAATGCCTCATTAATGAGAGAGGTCACTGGGGAATGACCAAACTGTTTTAAACTGATAGAAGGTGACGGTAACTTAAATAACTATCTGTTACAACAGTGGTGTACAGAAGAGTGTCTCTGCGCACACAACACATTGAACCTTGAAGAGGTAAGGGTACAAGAGGAGAGGACCATGAGCATACACTCATTGGCCACTTCATTACATACACTTAATGAAGTGGCCACTGAGTATCGAGAGACTGATTGTATGTACAAAAGTGATGCTAGGTACAGAGCATCTGTGCATAAGGTGACTCAGACAGGAAATGATAACGTAGTCGCAGCGGGAGTGGGGTGTGGTGGGGTGGTTAATGGGCAGATGTGCTGATCAGCCTGACAGTTTAGGGGACTTAACTGTGTAAATGTTGTGTAGCTTCTTCCCTGATGGGAGTGGGCCAAGCAGTCCATGAGCAGGGTGGGATGGAAGAATATGCCTTTTTCTGGAGCAGGTTCAGGACGTTACAACATTACTTTGTTGTTCAGGGAAAATTCAACTCAGTCACATTTTGAGATTCGAAAGAGGAATTCTGAAATCCAAAGCTGTTGAGGATGTTTATTCATGACTCTGGTTTGAGAAAGAATCATAAATGTAGTTGAGTGCAGGTTTTCATTTCAGCAGCAGTAATTGGGCTCCTACATCATTATATTAGGGCAAAGGCTGGCACCCCTGTGGCTCTTAGAGACTCCTGTGCAGCGTCTGATCCTGATCGATCTATATTCCTTTTATATCATTCTGCCAAAAGGAGCAAAATGTAACAAATAATGTGATTCTGTAGCACTGCATTATACATCAAGAATGTCCGCGTGCACAAACCTTCCCGGCAGTGATCACAGAAATAATGACCCTGGTCAAGCAGATCGTTAACAAAATTGTGGCAAAGGGGCTGAACCACCAGTGGTTAGGTGAACTTTTCAAACAGGTCAGCTGTCAGTATTTAGTCGTACTTCTGCATAACAAGGTATGGTGCTTTCCGAGACTGCAGTCTGTCTAGATGAATTGAAGGTAACCTTTTTGCAGGAAAAGGATTTTGAATGTGCAGATCTTGAAGATTCACAGGGCCAGAGGGAATTTTACACTATTGTAAACATCGCTATACAAGGAGAGAAAAAAAATCGGCTCACCTGAATTTGGAGGACAGAATGTCACTTGAGGAGAAACTTCAGTTGCTTGTGTGAGACAGGTTCTATGGGGTCACTTTAAATCCTGGAAACAATCCAAAGTGATAGTAAGCTTGGCATTGAGAACCTAAACACATGATCCTGAAAATCCAGGTGGTCTTTGGAGGGTGGCTGTAGGAATTCGGAAAGGCAAGAGAAATATTATCCTTTGTATGGTTACTTGTTGGAAAGCAAAAGAGAATCTAACTCTTCAGCTTTGCAAAAGTAAACAAGGCAAACTAGAAAAATTGTCTGTTGGTATTCGGTGCTCCCGGTGTGGCCTCAGTGAGAGCTGTCACAAATTGAGGGACTGTTTCATCGAACACCTTTGCTCCATCTGCCATGAAAGGCAAGATCTCCCGGAGACCACCCATTTCACTTCGACTTCGCATTCCCATTCTGACAGATCGGTCCATGGCCCCCTCAATGACTGCGATGCTGACACATTCAGGTTGGAAGAGCAGCAGCTTACATTCAGCATGGGTAGCCTTTAACCCGACGGCATGAATACTGACTACCTCCTCCCAACCAACTTCATCCCCCCCCACCACCCACCCACCTTCCCCATCACCTGGTTTCACCTATGACCTTCTCCTTCCCTTCCCCCGCCTTCTTACTCTGGCTTCTTCACCCTTCCTCTCCAGTCCTGAAGAAGGATCTCAGTCTGTTTATTCATTTCCGTAGATGCTGCCTGACCTGCTGAGATCATCCAGCATTTTGTGTCTGTTACTCTGGAAAATTAGTTTTTTTTTCAGTTCGCAAAGAAGTGGTCTTCTGCATTCAGGGGCTGATCAACCAGACTCAAAAGACTAGAAAGATAGAAAACTGGTCCTTTGGACAGATGGACTGAAATGTGTGATCTATAAAAAAAAATCAAATTTTGTTTGAAGTTTGGAATTCTTTACTTAGATCACTTAGATCATATTTCTTCCCCATTCTGATGTCTGAACAACTGAATATCTTGACCATTTATTTATTTAATTTCTGGCCTTTCAAGCCACGTCACCCAGAAATCCCCCAATTTAATCCTAACCTAAGCACGGGCCAATTTACAATGATCAAATAACCTACCAACTGGTACGTCTTTGGACTGTGGGTGGAGACTGGAGCACCCAGAGGAAACACTCGCAGTCACGGGGAGATCATACAAAGTTCCTTACAGGCAGCAACGGGAATTGAACCCAGTACACTTGCACTGTGAAGCGTTGTGCTAACCACTATGCCACCATGCCACCCATGTCTCCATGCTTTTATGCGTTGATTTTCTGCCACTTGATTGGCTGATTAGATATTTGCATTAATTAGCTGGCCATTAATATGATTTATTGATGTGTCTTTCTTAAATAAATTTGAAATAAAAAGTGGCTCCTCTTGTTATTTGGTTTGTTGACTCCCGCACTGGGAAGTCTAGACTGCTGGTTGCTGTCCAATGCTGTACTCACTGGAATTCAGAGGAATGAGTCAGGATCTCATTGAAACCTACTGGATGTTGAAAGACTAACCCTAACTCTAACCCTAATGCGAATGGATGTGGAGAGGTTAGTGGAGGAGACTAGGACCAGAGGGCACAACATCAGAATAGATGAATGCCCATAGATTAGACATGAGAAGAACTTTGTTTAGCAGAGAGTGGTGAATCTGTAGAATTTGTTGCCACTGGCAGCTGTGGAGGCCAAGTCATTGAGTATATATAAGGCAGAGGTTGATAGATTATAGATTATTCAGGGCATGAAGGATATGGGGAGAAGGCAGGGGACTGGGGATGAGAGAGTAAATGCATCGGCCATGATGAAATGGTGGCACAGATTCAATGGGCTGAAAGCCTAATTCTGCTCCTATATCTTATGCTCTTATGGCTGAAGACGGGTTATCAGTGAGGCTGGAGCCTTTCTTCGTTGTGAATTAGAGGCCAATGGGGTTCTAAGTTTTGCGGGATCTGAAGCCTTATAGTGTTCGGTTCAACCTTCTGCCACATTCTTAGTGACTGGCTTCCTTTAGTTTTTTGCTTGCACGTAATACCACACCACTACTTTCCCCATAAGTATTCTATTATATTCATGTCCTGACTTACATTTTCTTCATTTTAAAACTAATGAACTGAACAGCAGGGGATAGCACTGATTCCTGTTAAACCAAACCAGCATGTACTGAAAGGGTCAGGGCATATATTAAACAGCATAAAAGAAATGCAAAACAACAAATTACACGACGTATGTCAGTGACAATAGACAGATTCTGATTCTGATATGAAAGGTTAATCGAAGTAGAGGGGGCAGGATGCTCAGGGGGAGGGGGAGTTGTGGCCGGGGTGTGGACAATGTACTCATTCTTTCTCATCCGTTAGGCACTATTGATCAAATTCATTCCAACGTTCTCTACAGGGAACCAGCTTCTTCTGCAATGGAGCTGAATGATCTTCTTAATGTACTTTTAATATAAACACATTTGACATAAGACCATTAGACATAGAAACATAGAAACATAGAAAATAGGTGCAGGAGTAGGCCATTCGGCCCTTTGAGTCTGCACCGCCATTTATTATGATCATGGCTGATCATCCAACTCAGAACCCCGCCCCAGCCTTCCCTCCATACCCGCTGATCCCCGTAGCCACAAGGGCCATATCTAACTCCCTCTTAAATATAGCCAATGAACTGGCCTCAACTGTTTCCTGTGGCAGAGAATTCCACAGATTCACCACTCTCTGTGTGAAGAAGTTTTTCCTAATCTCGGTCCTAAAAGTCTTCCCCTTTATCCTCAAACTGTGACCCCTCGTTCTGGACTTCCCCAACATCGGGAACAATCTTCCTGCATCTAGCCTGTCCAATCCCTTTAGGATTTTATACGTTTCAATCAGATCCCCCCTCAATCTTCTAAATTCCAAAGAGTACAAGCCCAGTTCATCCAGTCTTTCTTCATATGAAAGTCCTGCCATTCCAGGAATCAATCTGGTGAACCTTCTTTGTACTCCCTCTAAGGCAAGGATGTCTTTCCTCAGATTAGGGGACCAAAACTGCACACAATACTCCAGGTGTGGTCTCACCAAGGCCTTGTACAACTGCAGTAGTACCTCCCTGCTCCTGTACTCGAATCCTCTCGCTATAAATGCCAGCATACCATTCGCCTTTTTCACCGCCTGCTGTACCTGCATGCCCACTTTCAATGACTGGTGTATAATGACACCCAGGTCTCGTTGCACCTCCCCTTTTCCTAATCGGCCACCATTCAGATAATAATCTGTTTTCCTATTTTTGCCACCAAAGTGGATAACTTCACATTTATCCACATTAAATTGCATCTGCCATGAATTTGCCCACTCACCCAACCTATCCAAGTCACCCTGCATCCTCTTAGCATCCTCCTCACAGTTAACACTGCCACCCAGCTTCGTGTCATCCGCAAACTTGGAGATGCTGCATTTAATTCCCTCATCCAAGTCATTAATATATATTGTAAACAACTGGGGTCCCAGCACTGAGCCTTGTGGTACCCAACTAGTCACCGCCTGCCATTCTGAAAAGGTCCGTTTATTCCCACTCTTTGCTTCCTGTCTGCTAACCAATTCTCCATCCACATCAATACCTTACCCCCAATACCGTGTGCTTTAAGTTTGCACACTAATCTCCTGTGTGGGACCTTGTCAAAAGCCTTTTGAAAATCCAAATATACCACATCCACTGGTTCTCCCCTATCCAGTCTACTAGTTACATCCTCAAAAAATTCTATGAGATTCGTCAGACATGATTTTCCTTTCACAAATCCATGCTGACTTTGTCCGATGATTTCACCGCTTTCCAAATGTGCTGTTATCACATCTTTGATAACTGACTCCAGCAGTTTCCCCACCACCGACGTTAGGCTAACGGGTCTATAATTCCCCGGTTTCTCTCTCCCTCCTTTTTTAAAAAGTGGGGTTACATTAGCCACCCTCCAATCCTCAGGAACTAGTCCAGAATCTAACGAGTTTTGAAAAATTATCACTAATGCATCCACTATTTCTTGGACTACTTCCTTAAGCACTCTAGGATGCAGACCATCTGGCCCTGGGGATTTATCTGCCTTCAATCTCTTCAATTTACCTAACACCACTTCCCTACTAACATGTATTTCACTCAGTTCCTCCATCTCACTGGACCCTCTGTCCCCTACTATTTCTGAAAGATTATTTATGTCCTCCTTGGTGAAGACAGAACCAAAGTAATTATTCAATTAGTCTGCCATGTCCTTGCTCCCCATAATCAATTCACCTGTTTCTGTCTGTAGGGGACCTACATTTGTCTTTACCAGTCTTTTCCTTTTTACATATCTATAAAAGCTTTTACAGTCAGTTTTTATGTTCCCTGCCAGTTTTCTCTCATAATCTCACATAGGAGGCAGAATTAGGCAATTCAGCCCTTCGAGTCTTCTCCACAATTCTATCATGGCTGATTTATTATCCCACTCAATTCCATTCCCCTACCTTCTCCCCGTAACCTTTGATGTCCTGATTAATCAAGAACCTACTATATCTATCTCTGCCTTAGATATAGTCAATATCTTGGCCTTCACAGCCATCTGTGGCAATGAATTCCACAGATTCACCACCCTCTGGCTAATGAAACTCCTCCTCATCTCTGTTCTAAATGGACGACCCTCTATTATGAGGCTGTGCCCCCTGTTCTTAGGCTCCCCCACTATAGGAAACATCCTCCCTACGTCCACTCTATTTAGACTATTCAGTATTCGATTGGTTCAATGAAATCCACCCCATTCTTCTAAACTCCAATGAGTAAAAGACCAGAGTGATCAAACACTCCTCATATGTTAACCTTTTCATTCCCAAAATAATGCTTGTTAACCACATTTGGACCCTCTCCAGAGCAAGCATATACTTTCTTAGTATAAGGGGTCCAAATCTGCTCCCAATACTTCAAGTGCAGTTTTATAAAGCCTCAGCATTGCATCCTTGTTTTTATATTCTAGTCCTCTCGAAATTAATGATAACATTGTGGCGACCCACTTTCTGGCACACACGAACCGGCTCACAACAGCGCGCGCAGGCAGAGGGCCGGCAGCAAAAAGGGCGCCAGGCCATCTTCACCAGCGGGGGAAAATCCCGCGCGTGGAAAGGGTCTGGGAATATGCATTCCCCACAGTAGTCCGGCCCAGGGAGGGCGGGAACGGGAAGGCTTTAAAGCGGGCCGCGAAGTTTGAATAAATCTCTTTCATCGCAACTCTAACTCACCGACTCCGTGTGGTTATTCTAGCGCTGTGTGTAGCACACCGCTACAATTGGTGACCCCGATGGCCCAAACGATATTTGGACCAGAGATGACCGACGCTGCATCTGTTCACGCAGTTTCGTTAAAACTGTCAAGCTTCTGGATGCTGCGACTCCAATTATGGTTCGAACAAGCAGAAGCACAATTCCACATTCGGCAGATAACCTCGGAGTCCACTCGCTACTACTACGTGCTGAGCTCCCTCGACCAGGAGACTGCTGCACAAGTTGAGGAGTCGCCCCCGGAGGACAGCAAATACACAGCATTCAAAGCCCTGCTCATAAGGACTTTCGGACTCTCACGGCGCGAACGAGCACGCCGCTTAATGCACCTGAATGGTTTGGGAGACAGGCCGCCGTCAGCATTAATGAACAAGATGCTGGTCCTGGCTGAAGGACACAAACCCTGCCTCATGTTTGAGCAGGCGTTCCTAGAGCAACTGCCCGAGGACATATGCCTGCTGCTGTCCGACGCAGATTTCAGCAACCCCCGGGAGGTGGCGGCCCGAACACATGTGCTGTGGAATGCCAGGAAAGAGAGAGGGGCGCCCGTCGCACAGATCACCAAGCCGCGTGCCCAACGACAGACCAGACCAGGCCCGGCAGCAGAGCCCAACGAACAATGGTGCTTCTACCACCAGCGGTGGGGCACAGAGGCCCGCCGCTGCAGACCGCCCTGCAAATTCCCGGGAAACGCCAGGGCCAGCCGCCGCTGATGGCTACGGTGGCTGGCCATCAGGACAGCCTCCTGTACGTCTGGGACAAGCAGTCGGGACGCCGCTTTTTGGTCGACACCGGAGCAGAGATCAGCGTCTTACCTCCAACGAGTTACAACACCCGCAACAGAGAACCGGGACCCACCCTGAGGGCCGCTAATGGCAGTACAACAGCACCCGCACGGTGCGGCTACAGTTCAGCTCCAGCCGGTTCACATGGGACTTCACACTGGCCGCCGTGGCCCAACCACTGTTGGGAGCAGATTTTCTACGAGCCCACAGCCTGTTGGTCGACTTGCAAGGGAAGCGATTAGTCCACGCCAAGACTTTTCAAACGTTCTCCCTGGGTGAAACACAGTTGCCAGCCCCACACCTGGACTCCATCACGCTGTCTGACGATGAATTCACCAGGGTCCTGGCGGATTTCCCATCAGTACTGACACCGCAGTTCACGGCAGCCATGCCCAGACACGGAGTACAGCACCACATCCCGACCCAGGGACCACCCCTCCACGCCCGTGCTCGAAGGCTTCCCCCGGACAAGCTCCGACTGGCGAAGGAGGAGTTCAAGAAGATGGAGGAATTAGGGATCATACGACGGTCCGACAGCCCATAGGCCTCCCCCCTTCACATGGTGCCCAAGGCAACGGGGAGCTGGAGACCATGCGGTGACTACCGCAGACTGAACAAGGCTACAACGCCAGACCGCTACCCTGTGCCGCACATTCAAGACTTCGCAGCAAACCTACACGGCGCAAGGATCTTTTCCAAAGTAGACCTCGTCCGGGGATACCATCAAATCCCTGTACATCCGGACGACATCCCCAAAACAGCACTTATCACCCCGTTCGGACTTTTCGAATTCCTCCGAATGCCGTTTGGTCTAAAGAATGCCGCACAGACTTTCCAGCGGCTAATGGACGCGGTGGGACGCGACCTGGACTTTGCATTCATCTATTTGGACGACATCCTCATAGCCAGCACTAGTCGACAGGACCATCTGTCCCACCTCCGCCAGCTCTACTCCCGCCTGAGCGAATTCGGCCTTACAATCAATCCAGCCAAATGCCAGTTCGGACTCGACACCATCGACTTCCTGGGCCACAGGATTACTAAAGACGGGGCAACCCCGCTGCCCGCCAAGGTGGACGCGGTCCGCCACTTCCCCCGACCCAACACAATCAAAGGCTTGCAGGAATTCGTGGGTATGGTGAATTTCTACCACTGTTTCCTCCCCTCAGCAGCCCGAACCATGCGCCCCCTGTTCACTCTAATGTCGGGTAAGGGCAAGGACATTACCTGGGACGAAGAGGCTGCAACCGCTTTCGTTAAAACCAAAGAAGCCTTGGCAAACGCCGCGATGCTAGTGCACCCCAGAACGGACGTTCCTACTGCCCTCATGGTGGACGCATCCAACACAGCGGTCGGTGGAGTGCTGGAACAACTCATCGAGGGTCGCTGGCAACCCCTGGCGTTCTTCAGCAAACACCTACAACCATCCGAACTCAAATACAGTGCTTTCGACCGGGAGCTATTGGCACTATACCTGGCAATCCGGCATTTCAGGTACTTCTTAGAAGGTAGGCCCTTCACCGCGTTCACAGACCGCAAACCACTCACCTTTGCGTTCATGAAGGTGTCCGACCCCTGGCCGTCCCGCCGGCAGCGACATCTGTCCTACATCTCCGAGTACACGACGGACATCCGGCATGTCTCTGGAAAGGACAACGTAGTGGCGGACGCACTTTCCAGACCTACCATACAGGCCCTGTCCCAGGGGGTGGACTATGCAGTGCTGGCAGAGGCACAGCAGGCAGACGCTGAGATCCCCAGTTACAGGACTGCAGTCTCCGGTTTGCAGCTCCAAGACCTCCCCGTAGGCCCAGGTGAGAGGATCCTACTATGTGACGTAGCTACCGGCCAACCCCGCCCCGTCGTCCCAGCAGCCTGGCGCCGGCGGGTTTTCAAATCCATTCACAACTTAGCGCACCCCTCCATCAGGACAACCGTCCGGCTGGTCTCCAACAGATTCGTGTGACATGGCCTTCGTAAACAGGTCAGTGAATGGGCCAAAACGTGTATGCAGTGCCAAACGGCCAAGGTGCAGCGGCACACCAAGGCTCCGCCGCAGCGGTTCGAACCCACCCGCCGGAGGTTTGACCACATCCATGTGGATATTGTGGAGCCCCTGCCAGTGTCACGAGGAGCGCGGTACCTCCTAACTATGATAGACCGGTTCACCAGATGGCCAGAGGCAGTCCCGCTCGCCCACACCACCTCCGAATCCTGTGCCTGAGCACTGATCACAACCTGGGTAGCACGCTTTGGGGTACCAGCCCACATTACCTCCGACAGGAGCGCCCAGTTCACCTCCAGCCTGTGGTCGGCTATGGACAGCCTTTTAGGAACACAGCTACACCACACAACTGCCTACCACCCACAGTCGAACGGACTAGTGGAGCGCTTCCACTGTCACCTGAAATCGGCTCTCATGGCCCGCCTGGAGGGGCCTAACTGGGTGGACGAACTTCCCTGGGTCCTGCTCGGAATCCGCACGGTGCCCAAGGAGGATCTGCACACCTCGTCGGCTGAGTTGGTGTACGGCGCGCCCCGGTCGTCCCAGGAGAGTTCATACCAGCCCCAAGGGGGCAAGAGGAAGAACCCACAGCAGTCCTGGACAGACTACGGGAGAGGCTCGGTAACCTGGCCCCCATACCCACTTCACTGCACGGACAGAGCCCGACCTGCGTACCCAAAGACCTGCAGAACTAAGTTTCCTTTTGTATGATGGGGCGGACACCGGGCACCGCTACAGCGGCCCTACGAGGGACCGTTTAAGGTGATCAGGAACAACGGGTCCACGTTCGTGCTGGACATTGGGGGGAGAGAGGAGGTTTTCACGGTGGACCGACTCAAACCGGCCCATGTGGACTTGGAGCAACCGGTCCAGGCTCAGGCACCGTGGCGCAGGGGCAGACCTCCCAAACAGAGGCCGATCCAGACTGTGGACATTGGGGGAGGTATCGCCAGTTCTGGAGGGGGGTTATGTGGCGACCCACTTTCTGGCACACACGAACCGGCTCACAACAGCGCGCGCAGGCAGAGGGCCGGCAGCAAAAAGGGCGCCAGGCCATCTTCACCAGCAGGGGGAAAATCCCGCGCGCGGAAAGGGTCTGGGAATATGCATTCCCTACGGTAGTCCCGCCCAGGGAGGGCAGGAACGGGAAGGCTTTAAAGCGGGCCGTGAAGTTTGAATAAATCTCTTTCATCGCAACTCTAACTCACCGACTCCGTGTGGTTATTCTAGCGCTGTGTGTAGTGCATCGCTACAACATTGCTTTTGCCCTCTTTGCTACTGACTCAACCTTCATGGAATGCTTTAAGGTCTGCAAATTCCTTTGCACCCCTGATTTTTGAATTTTCTTCCCATTTAGAAAATAGGTTACACCTTTATTCCTTCTACTTTAGTACAGAATGTACCCTACACTATATTTCTTCTGCTACATGATTGTCCATTCTGACAGACTGTCTAAGTCCTGCTGTAGCCTCTTTGCTTCCTTAACATTACCTGCTATTATCACCTATCTTCGCATCATCTACAACCTTGGTCACAAAACCATCATTTCTGTCATCCAAATCCTTAACACTGACTGCCAGTTGCTGGCAGCCAACCAGAATAGGCCCCCCTTTGATCACCTTCTGTCAGCCAGCCAATCTTCTAACCATGCTAGTATCTTTCCTGTAATACCATAGGGTCTTATCTTATGCACTTTCATGTGCAGTCTTATCAAAAGATTCTGAAAATAACATCCTCCATCATGGGTACTAGCCTCCCCAACATCCAGGACGTCTTCAAGGAGCGATGCCTCAAAAAAGGCAGCATCCATCATTAAGGACCCCTGTCACCAAGGCCATGCCCTCTTCTCATTGCTGCCATCAGGGAGGAGGTACAAGAATGTAAAGGTACACACTGAATGATTCAGCAACAGCTTCTTCCCCTCTGCAATTAGATTTCTGAATGGACATTGAACCCATGTACGCGATCTCACCTCTTCTTTTTTCTCTTTTTGCATTCCTTTTTTAAATTTTAACACACACACACACACACACACACACACATATATATAAATAAAATATGTATTTATTTATTTATTTATTTACTGAGATTTCCAATTTTTATTATGCATTGCAATATACTTCTGCTGCAAAACAACATATTTCCTGATCTATGTCAATGATATTAAACCTGATTCTGATTCTGATTATACTTATTGTCTACAAACATGATGTTAGAAACAGGCCAACTGTTCAAACGATCTCGAAATTCTCAATTCCCAATAGTTGTATCTCGCGCTGTGTATTATGAGCAGTATCTTCATCATTAACTAATTCAAGTTCAAGTTTATGGCCTTTCAGCCAAAGTAGTATTAGTTAGTAAGTTAATAGATCATTGTAATTTGTCCAGTGATTAGTCTCGGTGTGGCTTGTTGTGCAGGAAGGGTCTCTTCCACGCTGTATCTCTAAGTATACAAATAAAACCGTACAGATGCATACTGCCAAACGAAATAATGTTTCTCTGAACCAAAGTGCACAACACAGTAGAACTCACGCACAACACAAAAAGTAATATTACCACAAATAAATTAACAAGTAATAAAATAGTTTCCAATAGATTGACGTTTTGCATAAGATGCATTTACGACACAAGTTAAAAAGGAAACACTATAATGCTAGTGGCGCTTCCTGAGTGACGAGACCTGGGTGGTGGAAGAGAGTTGAGTAGTCTCACAGCCTGAGGGAAGAAGCTGTTTCCTATCCTCACAATTCTTGTCCTAATGTTAAGGTACCTCCTGCCTGATGGAAGGGGGGTCAAAGAGATTGTGGGACGGATGGGAGGGATCCTTGACAATACGAAGTGCCACCACAAGTCAATGACTAACTTACTGACTTTCTGCCAGATGCACATTTTGAACAGATGATATATGTTTGCCAACTCTGAATGGAGGTCTAAAATTGAGGGTGAAAATTAAATGTAATTTAATACTATGATAATAATTTTGACAGACTAAAGCAAGGTATTTTACTTAGCTTCCAGTTAAAATGAAAATATTCAAGTATTTAAATAGTAAAATTTTACTAAACTGCATTTGAACTAGCTCTTTCTAGTAGAACAGCAAATGCATCTGATTATTATGTAACACAACTGCTACATTTATCAATCCTGTAAGACTATAACCCCAAGGAGCAGATTTAGGCCATTTGGCCCATTGAGTTTATTCTGCAATTCCATCATGGCTGATTTATTATCCTTCTCAACACCATTCTCCTGCCTTCTCCCTGTAACATTTGATGCCCTAATTATTCCAGAGCCTATCACCCTACACCATAAGTTAGCCAATGACTTGGTCTGTGTGGCCATCTGTGCAAAAAATTTACAGATTCACCATCTTCTGGATAAATAAATTTTTCCTCATCTCTTTTCGAAATGATTGTCCCTCATTTCTGAGGCTTTGCCCTCTGGTCCTAAGCTCCCCCACTACTGGAAACATCCTCTCCACCTCCACTCTATCCAGACCTTTCAACATTTGATAAGTTTCTTCTAAACTCCAGTGAGTAAAGACACAGAGCCATCAGATGTTCCTCTTATCTTATCTTTTTCATTCCTGGGGTATTTCTTTTGAACCTGCTTTGAATTGGCTCCAATGCCAGCACATCTTTTCTTACATAAGCAGCCTGAAACTGCTCATAATGCTTCAAGTGCAATCTGACCAATGCCTTATAAAGCCTCAGCATTACAGCTTTGCTCTGATATTCTAGCCCTCTCGAAATGAATGCTAACATTGCATTTGTCTTCCTCACCACAGACTCAACCTGCAAGCTAACCTTCAGGGATTCCTGCATGAGGATGCCCTGTTGATGTGCAAATCATTAACGTTGCTTTTCTAAATCAAATCGACAAGTTGGCATGTCACTCAAAGTCAGCTGCTCATTAACTTTAATTTTTGGTCAGTCAGCAATGCGAGAACCAGCAGTAATCAGGATGTTGACTGATATCAGTTGGATTTGTTGTACAACACATTTACTATGGCTGGGAGCACTTTATAGATAAAGTAATAATATGTTTGTCATAATGGGAGACCACCTGTGGTTTCCGTATAAAGGAGGGACAAGCCACTGAATTTTATATTACTCATCCTTGATGCGCAAGCCACAGTGGGTGGATGAACAAATAGAAATATAGGTTCCATGGAATTGATTGCAGTTGAGTTTATCATGTGGAATATAAAAAAACAATGGGGGAGGGGAGTGGTAAGTTACTCTGCAACACACACAAACTGCTGCAGGAAATCAGCAGGTCAGGCAGCAGTTATCGAAAAGAGTAAACAGTTAATATTTTGGGCTGAGACCCTTCATCAGGATTAAGGTGGTGGGGCGGTGGGAGGGGTGTGGTGGTGTGGAATGCCTGAATTAAAAGGTTGGGAGAGGGGAAAGTGGCTAGCTGAAAGGTGATAGGTGAAGTCAGGTGGGTAGCAAAGGTCAAGGGCTGGAGAAGAAGGAATCTGATAGGAGGGGAGAGCGGACAATAGGAGAAAGGAAGGAGGGAGGAAGGACCCAGGGGGAAGTAATAGGCAGGTAAGAAGAAGTAAAAGTGGGAAACAGAGACAGGGGACGGGGGAAGTTTGTTCCCCGGAATGAGAAATCAATATTTACACTGTTAGATTGGAGGATATCCATGTGGAATATAAGGTGTTGCTCTTCCACCCTGACGGTGGCCTCATCTTGGCACAAGAGGAGGCCATGGACCAATATGTAAGAATGGGAAATGGAATTAAAATGTTTGGCCACTGGGAAGTCCCGGTTGAGGTGAATGGAGCAGAGGTGCTGGACACAGATGCTGGAGGATGCTCGGCAACATCTAAAAAGGGGAATAAACATTCAACATTTTGGGCTGAGACACTTCACCATTCAGGATGAAGGCCCTTGGCCTGAAATGTCGACAGACTATTCTGCTCCAGATATGTTGCCTGGCTTGCTGAGGTCCTCCAGCGTTTTGAGTAGGTTGTGCAAGATTTCCAGCATTTGCAGAATGTTTTGTGTTTACACCTCGCCTTCGTGTATCATTGTGCTTTTATTTAATGCGTCACTGGGCTAGATCTTGCTGTCAAATTAACAATGAACTTAAAGTCAGTCACTGTGATTGATCGGAATCAGCACCAACTGATAGTAAAAAGGTACCCACTGAAAATCAGCCCAAGATGAGGATTATCTGCAATACTCTGCCTTCAGCTTCACGACAATTGCAGCTTGGTCTCAATCTCCCGGTGGGGTTTCTAAAACCTGCTGCTTTTGCATATTTATTTCCAATTAAATTTGTTGTGGAAAGTTATGGCTGTTGTGGGATTGCTTAGACACTGTACAAGAAAATTAGACAGGGAGGTTCAGATGCCCAGAAGGGAACTACACATTTTTTTCTCCATTAATTTAAATGGATCAATTATTGGATGGGTCTCACTAGTGTTGCACAATTCACATCAGTCTTATTTCTCTCGTGTGTATGTTTCTATTGACATGTCCGATGTAACTCAATGTGTCTAGATTCATGGCATTATTACCGATGTGAGTGACTTTCCTACATCCTGAGGGCTGAGGGTCTGTTTCAGTGCTCTCTTGCTCTCTCCCTCTTCCCCCGCCCCCCATCAAATTAATAATGCATTTGTTAAAAGCTAGGGACACACAGGATGGTGGTGGTAAGAGGTCAGATATCACCTTTGTTGCAGAACTGACAGTTTTGTAGGGCAGCCTTCTATTTAGTCAGTGCCCTATTCCTGATTCCAACCGATTCCTCATCTGAAGCTCATTCACACATTGGAGAGATGACACTACATTTTCACTCTTTGGTTGAAGGTGAAGAATGTCCTGGGACAGTTAGGGATGTCCAACTGTTCTGAGCGCTTGTGTTTAAAAAACAAGTCAGCAAAGAAAGTGTTTTTTTCCCCATAACACTTTTACTTTCATAATGCAATGATTTGCCATGTGCACCGAAATTGCAAAACTAAATCATTGCAAAAAGGAAAACAATCTATTTCCAACTTCCAGGTTCTGGCTTGAAATTAAACACATTAACTAGAAATGTCAAATACATGCACAAAAATAAATACTGAACCCAGTAAGTTTAAAGGAAGCAGAGGATCCTTATTAGTTTAAGGGGAACATGGGGATCAAGACCTCAGCAATTATGAAGCACGGTCATAATCCAGAGCCTCAGTAAATCAGAAAGTCAGAAAACTGGGGACTCAGTTGGTGAGAAGAGTTCCCAGGAACTGTGGAGCCATGCACCAAAATAAAGAACAGGAATTGATGCCTGGTGAGTGGAATGGAAAACAGTAATTGGGGCATTGATAAGTTAGAATGGACCATAGCCTACATCAGCCAGTGAGCCAGAAGCTGAACTTTCTACTCTGGTTTCTTCCCCATCCCCCTCAGTCTTAAAAAAGGGTCTCAGCCTGAAACGTCGGCTCTCCATTAATTTCCATGGATGCTGCCTGACCTGCTGAGTTCCTCCAGCATTCTGTGTGTGTTGCTTTGGATTTCCAGCATCTGCAGATTTTCTCTTGTTTGTATTTTCATTCTCTGCTTTTGTCTGAGTGGACATAGGTGAGCTTGTAAGGCGGAATGGGAAGGTATGAAATAAGGAGATTTTTTAAAAGTTTATTTTGATTTATTTATCGAGATACGGTGCTGAAAAGGCCCTTCCAGCCCTTTGAGCTGTACTGACCCACAATGTTGCATGATGTGGCTCAAAGGGTTAGAAGGGGCTGCTCCACATTGTATCTCTGTTTACCCTCTGTTTGTCCCATATTTTTCTGATCCTTTCCTATTATATACATGTCCAAATTTCAGACATTCAGAATCAGGTTTATTATCACTGACATTCAAGATTATGAGGGCACGCAGTCCTCTGTTATTGTCATTTAGTAATGCATGCATTAAGAAATGATACAATGTTCCTCCAGTATGATATCACAGAAACACAAGACAGACCAAGACTGAAAAACTGACAAGAACCACATAATTATAACGTATAGTTACAACAGTGCAAAGCAATACCGTAATTTGATAGAGAATAGACCATGGGCACGGTAAAAAAAAGTCTCAAAGTCTCTCGGAAGTCCCATCGTCTCACGCAGACGGTAGAAGGAAGAAAACTCTCTCTGCCATGAACCTCCAGCGCCGCAAACTTGCCAATGCAGCACCCTGGAAGCACCCGACCACAGCCGACTCTTGAGTCCGTCCAAAAACTCCGAGCCTCCGACCAGCCCTCCGACACCAAACACCGAGCACCATCTCTGCCGAGCGCTTTGACCCCAGCCCCAGCAACAGGCAACAGGTAAAGCCAGGATCTGGGGCCTTCCCCTCCGGAGATTCTCGATCGCACAGTAGCAGCGGCAGCGAAGCGGGCATTTCAGGAGTTTCTCCAGATGTTCCTCCGTGCTTCTCACGTCTGTCTCCATCAAATCAGGATTGTGCACGGCCCCTACTTAACAAATACAGATATCATTCCAGAGCGGCCGCGGGCGCTGCGTCGCACCGCCATCTCCTCCTCCCCTCCTCCCCTCATATGTCATGAAATTTGTTGTTTTGTAATAGCAGTGTACAAAATAATAGAAAAAAAATACTGTTTGTTATGGAAAGAAGTACATTAAAGATAAATAGTTCAAAAAGAGAGCAAAAAATTAAGGAAACATTTCAATTGTACCCACTTCTACTAACTCCTCTAGAAGTTCATAGATTCCTAGAGAGTCATAGAAAAGTACAGCACAGAAATAGCTCTTCATCCCATCTAGTCCATGCCAAACCTTTTAAACTACCTCCTCCCATCGACATGCACTGGGATCATAGCCCTCCATACCCCTACCATCCAGTTACCTATCCAATTCTCTTAAACATTGGAATTGAGCTGGCGTGCACCACTTGCACTGGCATCTTGTTCCACGCTGTCACAATTCTAACTACGTGTGAAAAGCCTGCCTTAACTAAAGCACACGCTGGTAATTCTGTGGAATTCTTTGCCACAGACGGCTATGCCAAATCATTGGGCATATCTAAAGCGGACGTTGATAGGTTCTTGAATAATCAGTGCATCAAAGTTTATGGGGAGAGGGCAGGAGAATAGGGTTGAGAGGGATAATAGGTCAGCATTGATAGAATGGTGGAGCAGACCCAATAGGCTGAGGGGTATAATTCTGTTCCTATATCTTATAGTCATATAATCTTCCTTCTTTTGGATTTAATCGTTTAATCCACCTGGCCATGGGCAATGACGTCATCGAAGATTCACTAATTAATTGAAATATCAGCATGCTACTTTTTGCCAATCCTGCATTTGGACACTAAGGTCCTTCTGCAATCTTACACCATGTGGCTTCTATTTTAAATTTTTCCTTTATTTTATCCCTGCATGCGGCCAAAGTGCTACCCCTACCCATTCACCTCTTCCCTCACCTCAAACAATCCTTCCAGGTGAGACAATACTTCATCGACGAATCTGTTGCCGTCGTCTTTTGTATCCGGAACTTCGGATGCAGACTCTCTGCATCGGTGAGACCTACCGTAAAATGTTGCACAGCCTTGTCGAGCACCTCCGCTCCATCTGCCAAAAGTGGAATTTCTCAGGAGCCAACCATTTTAATTCCCAATCCCAAATCCATTCAGATTTGTCACTCCAGGGTCTCCTCTTGTGCCATGGTGGAGCAACACCTTATATTCCATCTGGGTAGCCTCCAACCTGATGACATGAATATGGATTTCTCCTTCCAGTAAAAAAAATTCCTCTTCCTCTCCTCATCTTCTATTCCCCACTCTAGCCTCTTAACTCTTCTCACCTGCTTATCACCACTTCCTGGTCTCCTTTCTTCTTCTCTTTCTTCAATGATCCACTTTTCTCTCCTATCAGATTTACCTATCCAATCCTTTACATTTCCTACCCACCTGATTTCACTTATCACCTTCCAGCTGTCCTCCTTCCCCTCCTCCCACCTTTTTATTCTGGCATCTTCCCTCCCTTCCTGTCCAGTCCTGAAGAAAGGTCTTGGCCCGAAACATTGACTGTTCATTCACTTTGCATAGATGCTGCCTGACTGCTGAATTCCTCCAGCATTTTGTGTGCGTTTGGATTTCCAGGATCTACAGAATCTCTTTTCTTCTCTTTTTGGACAATTTCTCATTTTCCTCCATTTGCCAAATTCATGCACACTTACTTTATATCCTTTGCTCGCATACTAATGCCATCTTTAAAAATGACTTTCCTATGTACACTCTGTATCATCAACACTGATCCCTCTATTATACCACTGGTTACATTTTGCTAACTAGAAGATGACTCAGTGTTCCTGCTCTCTGTTTTCTGTTAACCAACCAATACACTACCCACAAAAATAATGTCACCACCTGTACCATGTTTTTAGTTTTATTCTTCAAAATAACCTTGTCAAATTGTCACAATGAGCTTTGGTCAGCATGGTAGCATAACAGTTAGTGTGCTGCTTTACAGTGCCAGTGACTCAGATTCAATGTCTGTAACTGTCGGTAAGGAGTTTGTACGTTCTCCCTGTGGCCAGGTGGGTTTCCTCTGGGTGGTCTGGTTTCCTCCCACAGTAAGAAAATACACTGGTTACTAGATGAATTAGACTCTGCCTTCTCCGTGGATTGTCACCTTGTCATGGTGGAGAGGCTTGTGTGGTCCTGTGATCCCGAGAGCAATGCCGTCTGGAGCTATGCTCCTGGTAGGGTCACCCATGGCGGTAAGGTCGAGGGTGAGGTCCCTGACAAAGAACAATCCAACCAAGACCTCAACGGTGGAACAGATGGACGAAGTTACTTCGAACTCAACGGCTGCGAAGGCGGATGAAGGCTGCAACAATCCATCAGCTCCAATCGTCCTGGTTTCCATGCCATTGGAATCAGTTGGTTGATTTGTGAAGTATCGTGTGCTTCTTGGAGTGTAACATCAAGTACACGTTAAACAAATACACGCACAGGCATCTTCACTCTGTGGGACACTTCTTCAGAATGAAGACCATCATCCTCGACCTTGAGGGATAGCCCCGATGAAGACGACGAGTCTTTGTAAATTGTCCTGTGATTAAAAAGCTGGGTTGTTGGGCGATGTGGCATGTTGGGCTAGAAGTGCCTATTCTGTGCTGTATCCCGAAATAAATAAATACCACTTGATAATTTAAATATTGTGCATTACTTTTATTCACTTTTTCAGTGAACATATTTCCCTTTTACAAAATCATGTTGACAAAGTCCGAACGTCTTGAAGTTTAATGCCCTCGAGAGCAATATTAATAATAGCTCCTATTGTTTCCCATTTGATGGACATTGTTAACTGCTTTGAAGTTTCTGCTTTCAGTCCAGCAAAGTTAAGCAGAGTCAAGTGATTTCAAATGTAATTAAGTGTTCTGCAAAAGATATGACACCTATTGGTTTCCAGCTGCAAAACTAACAGGAACAAAGCATAAAGTCAAATCTTATTCCCTTTGCTTTTACCAGGCCCCAACCCAAATAATTAACTACCATAATAAATGTAATAAATGCAGAACACACAATACAATTTGAATAGAAACAGATGCATGGCTCCTACAGTAAGGCTTTATTACCACACCAGCGAACAGGCTTCAATTCCCACTGCTGTCTATAAGGAGTTTGCACGTTCTCCCTGCGAACGCATGGGTCTCCTCCGAATACTCTGGTTTCCTCCCACATCCCTCCTGGATTGGTGGGTTGTGGTTGTGAGCACGATATGCTGTCTACCCCCAGCTCTTTTTGGACTTTATTGGTAATTGATGCAAACGCCTCATTTCGCTGTATGTTCTAATGTTTTGATGTACAGCAATGTGACAAATAAAATTAATTTTTATTTCTTTAATCTGATTTTGGACGGTGTGATGGAAATAGAGAATCTGACACCAGTATTCCATAGCCTTGACTTCGCAAGAATGCATTACTCACAGTGAACCAAAATTAAAACATATTATAAGCCATAAGACCATAAGACAAAGGAGCAGAAGTCGGCCATTCGACCCATCGAGTCTGCTCCGCCATTTTATCATGAGCTGATCCATTCTCCCATTTAGTCCCACTCCCCCGCCTTCTCGCCATAATCTTTGATGCCCTGGCTACTCAGATACCAATCAATCTCTGCCTTAAATACACCCAATGACTTGGCCTCCACTTCTGCCCGTGGCAACAAATTCCATAGATTCACCACCCTCTGACTAAAAAAATTTCTTCGCATCTCTGTTCTGAATGGGCGCCCTTCAATCCTTAAGTCATGCTCTCTCGTACTAGACTCCCCCATCATGGGAAACAACTTTGCCACATCCACTCTGTCCATGCCTTTCAACATTCGAAATGTTTCTATGAGGTCTTCCCTCATTCTTCTAAACTCCAAGGAATACAGTCCAGTGCGGACAAACGTTCCTCATATGTTAACCCTCTCATTCCCGGAATCATTCTAGTGAATCTTCTCTGTACCCTCTCGAATGTTAGCACATCCTTTCTTAAATAAGGAGACCAAAACTGCCCACAGTACTCCAAGTGAGGTCTCACCAGAGATATATTATATATATAATATATCAATGCAAAAAAATTTAAACAGGTGGTAAACTGGAAGAATTTATTTTTAAGAACTCAAGTTTTTCTTCTGAAAACCTGGAATTTGACAATGCCACTAAATGTAATATGTACGCTCCTCTTACGTTGGTGAAAACGGATATAAATTGGGCAAACGCTTCATCAAACACCTCTGCTCCTGGTGGCCAAACATTTTAATTCCAATTCACATTCCTGTTCTGACATATAGGTCCATGGCCTCCTCTTGTGTCCAGATGAGGTCTCCCCCCCCACCCCCAAGGATCATCAGAAATCTTCAAAACCTTATATTCCGTCTGGGTAGCTTCCAACTTGATGGCATGAACATCGATTTCTCCTTCTTTCCCAACCCCCCATTCCCTATTCTGACCTTTTACCTCTTCTCATCTGCCTATTACCTCCCTTTGGTCCCTTTCTCCTTCCCCTTCTCCTATTGTCCACTCTCCTCTGCTATCAGAATCCTTCTTCTCCATCCCCTGACCTTTCCCACCAACCTAGCTTCACCTATCACCTTACAGCTAACCTCCTTTCCCTCCTCCCAACGTGTTTATTCTGGCACCTTCCCCCCTCCATCTCAGTTCTGAAGAAGGGCCTCAAGCCCAATATGTCAACTATCTATTCATTTCCATAGATGCTGCCTGACCTCCTGAGTTCCTCCAGCATTTTGTGTGTGCAGCTTTGTTTTCGAGTATCTGCAGACTGTCTCATGTTATACGTACATCACTGCATTGATAACTAGAGGCTCCAGCCTTGCTGGGTCAGTTTTCAAATGGTGATTGCAAGTCTAAATATCAGAGGAAAAGCTTATTAAAGACATTCAGAATGCTGAGAGCCTCAAATGTTTTCTTCTTTCAAAGCATCTTTGTTGTACTGATGGCTGCACATTCAGCATCCGATAAATCTTACATTCCATGGAAATGCAGCTGCTAAATGCTATGTCTTATCTTACGCCACATTATCCATGGTGTTTGTATTTATATTATATTATTTCTAGCATTTCACCAATTTTATTTTTTAATGATTCCTGGGATGTGATGTTCCATTAATCTTGATTAATTTTGTCCGCGAAGACATGTTCAAACTGAGTCGAGAGGATCGCCAGAGGAGAAGTTACCTACAGATTTTATTTTCCATTTTAGGACTCACAGTCGGATTCAAAATTCAAAGTTCAAATAAATTTATCACATGTACATCGAAACATGCATCGTTTGCATCAACAACCAGCACAACCTGAGGTTATTCTGGAGACGGCTCAGAAAAGTCACCATGCTCTTGTGGTGACCATTGAAATATTATTAGTATATAGCTTGAATCTTTACAAGTATTCAGCTAACTGAACACAATCTTCAATTAGTTGAACACTTGTAAAGAATCAAAAAAAAGTGTTTTTCCACTGAGGTTGGACAGGACTACAATTAGAGGTAACACGCATAAAAGTTGCTGGTGAACGCAGCAGGCCAGGCAGCATCTCTAGGAAGAGGTACAGTCGACGCTTTGGGCTGAGACCCTTCGTCAGGACAGACCCTTCGCCTGGCCTGCTGTGTTCACCAGCAACTTTTATGTGTGTTGCTTGAAATTCCAGCATCTGCAGATTTCCTCGTGGTTACAATTAGAGGTTATGGGTTAAGGGTGAGAGGTGAAAAGTTTAAAGGGAACATGAGGGGAAACTTCTTTACTCAGAGCGTTGTGGGAGTGCAGAAAAAGCTGCCAAAGCAAATGGTGCATGTGAGCTCAATTTCAATGTTTGGATGGGTACGTGGATGGTAGACGTATGGAGGGCTATGGTTCCAGTGCAGGTTAGAAACATAGAAACATAGAAACATAGAAAACCTACAGTACAATACAGGCCCTTCAGCTCAAGTAGCTGTGCCGAACACGTCCTTACCTTAGAAGTAACCTATGCTTACCCATAGCCCTCTATTTTTCTAAGCTCCATATACCTATCAAGGAGACTCTTAAAAGACCCTATCGTTTCCACCTCCACTACCACTGGCGGCAGCCCATTCCACGCACTCACCACTCTGAGTAAAAAATGTACCCCTGACATCTCCTCTGTACCTACTCCCCAGCACCTTAAAACTATGCCCTCTCCTGCCAGCCATTTCAGCCCTGGGGAAAAGCCTCTGACTATCCACACGATCAATGCCTCTCATTATCTTGTACACCTCTATCAGGTCGCCTCGCATCCTCCATCGCTCCAAGGAGAAAAGGCCGAGGTCACTCAACCTATTCTCATAAGGCATGCTCCCCAGTCCAGTCAACATCCTTGTAAATCTACTCTGCTCCCTTTCTATGGTTTCCACATCCTTCCTGTAGTGAGGCGACCAGAACTGAGCACAGTACTCCAAGTGGGTTCTGACCAGGGTCCTATATAGTTACAACATTACCTCTCAGCTCTTGAACTCAATTCCACGGTTGATGAAAGCCAATGCACCATATGCCTTCTTAACCACAGAATCAACCTGCACAGCAGCTTTGAGTGTCCTATGGACTCGGACCCCAAGATCCCTCTGATCCTCCACACTGCCAAGAGTCTTACCATTAAGACTATCTTCTGCTGTCATATTTGACCTACCAAAATGAACCACCTCACACTTACTTGGGTTGAATTCCATCTGCCACTTCTCAGCCCAGTTTTGCATCCTATCGACGTCCCACTGTAACCTCTGACAACCCTCCACACTATCCACAACACCCCCAACCATTGTGTCATCAGCAAATTTACTAACGCATCCCTCCACTTCCTCATCCAGGTCACTTATAAAAATCACAAAGAGTAGGGGTCCCAGAACAGATCCCTGAGGCAAACCACTGGTCACCGATTGACGGGAGTAAGCAGTTTAAATGTTTTCATCATGGACGAGATGAGTCAAAAAGCCTGTTTCTGTGCTGTTCTTTTCTATGACTCTATGACTGTAATCCATGGTGGCATATTCTAACTGGAGATGCTCCTTTAGATCTTGGATGGCTTTTTTTGATCTGAACTAAAGATGATGTTTTTTTCCCCTTAGAATATAGTCTCTCACCTTTATACCCACAATCATCAGGATATAATTTTTTTTTAACTTTTCTCTCCACAGTCCTGTCTCACTTTTACCCTCCTGCTGAATACCATCCATTTTTATGCTGCATCTGATATGCAGTAACAACAATTTCATTCTCCATTACACTCATGTACTGAACAAAGACAATAAACATCAGGAATCTTGAATCTTGAAATTCCCTACACTTACATGCAAAGGGTAGAATTGTCAGAAATGGAATGTACAAAGCATAATTATAACCGCTTTGGAAAATTCATTCAGGCTGACAATTATATTTGCTTTCATGAACTGGTTTAGTTGCCTGTGGTCAAAATCAAAGTTCAAAGTTCACAGTAAATTTATTATTGAAGTACAGTACTGTCCAAAAGTTTAGCACACATATAGCTAGGGTGCCTAAGACTTTTGCACAGTACTGTACTGATTGTATGCACTGCATTGTACTGCTGCAAAAAGAAAACAAATTTTATGACATATGTAACCGGGTGACCGTCGGATCTTCTTCAGTATCGTTAAAAGTGTACTTAGGCAGCCATCCGGGTAATGCTAGAATAGTTGACTGTGCCTTTAAGGGAGACGGGGATGTCATTACGCATGCGCGGGATACTAGGGAGACCATTTTGTTTCTGCTGAAGACGTGGTAGGGCGTTGGAATTGGGTTCCTCCCAGAGTGCACTGGGCATGGTGAGGAAAGGTGAGCATTAATTGACAATACCCATGTGAATTCGTTTATGCTTGTTGGTGGATCGAGAATATCGGTAATTTGACATGTTTTACATGTGGATGCTTAGATTTCCATGAGTGAAGGAATCGACGCTGGGTAGCGTGGCTTATACAAAGTTCCTCACCATCCAAGTAGGTCAGTCTTGCTGTAATTTAACTACCAGGCAGTACCTTGTAAAAGTTGTGCCAAAGTGTACCTTTAGTCTAACTTTATTGTATCGGGACTGATTGTAACCGCGTAATGTGAATGTTTAGTCTTTGTTCGGAAGTTCAGCACGTGTGTGTGTGTACATCTTAGATGAGATGTATTCGCTTAGGTTTTTCCCTGTTATGTATAAGATGCAGGGTGGGTGGGATTCTAATGTTGTTTGTATTGTGTTCCTTCAGGATTGCCACTACCGTATTAGTTCTGGTATTTTTTATATGCATACGCAATTCTGTCCATACACGAGGGTGTGGGTCGAAAGTTAAACTGAGATTGTAATGGCAAGAACTGATTGTAAATTCCTTCGTTTTGTTTTGCGACCCTCTTCTAGCACTTAAATATCTAAAACAGATAAAGGAATTTAAACCCGGAAAAGTATTTGTTGTCCTGAGTATGTACTTTTCCCTAGGCTACACATATGATAATGATGATAAACCTGATTCTGATATGGATCTCTATATGGTTGGGAAAAGGGGAAGGGAGGGGCATTCTACAATGATCAAGAAACTAATTGCTTGGAATCAAATGACCTTGCCTATTGACTCAGGGCTGGGTGCGTCTGCACCCGTGCTGCTCCCCCACACCCACGCTCCATCTCTGTCACCTGTCCCACACACCTTTCCCAACATCCTTTGCTCTTGCCCAATTAATAAACTTGTTCTCCTCTCCACATTGACTAATACAGTACTGTGCTAAAGTCTTATGTGCCCTACATATATGTGCCTGAGACATTGGCACAGTACTGTACATATACATCATGATATATACAGCCCTGAGATTAATTTTCTTGTGGGCATTATCAAAGTAGAATCAGAATCAGAATCAGAATCAGGTTTATTATCATCAGCATGTGACGTGAAATTTGTTAACTTAGCAGCAGCAGTTCAATGCAAAACATAATCTAGTAGAGAAAAAAATACATAAATAAAATGAAAATAATAATAATAAATAAACAAACAAATCAATTACATATATGAATAGATTTAAAAACATACAAAAACAGAAATGCTATATATTAAAAAGAAGTGAGGTAGTGTTCATGGGTTCAATGTCCATTTAGGAATTGGATGGCAGAGGGGAAGAAGCTGTTCCTGAATCACTGAGTGTGTGCCTTCAGGCTTCTGTAACACCTACCTGATGGTAACACTGAGTAAAGGACATATCCCTGAGTGCTGGAAGTCCTCAAAAATGGATGCTGCCTTTCTGAGACATCAGCAAATTTATAGATGGTATTTGAGCTATGACTAGCCACACAGTCATGGGTATAGGTAGAGTAGAGCAGTGGGTTAAGCACACACTCTGAGGTGCGCCAGTGTTGATCGTCAGTGAGGAGGAGATGTTATCACCAATCCGCACTGATTGTGGTCTTCCAGTTAGGAAGTCGAGGATCCAGTTGCAGAGGAAGGTACAGAGGCCCAGGTTCTGCAACTTCTCAATCAGGACTGTGGGAATGATGGAATTAAATGCTGAGCTATAGTTGATAAACAGCATCCTGATGTAGGTGTTTGTGTTGTCCAGGTGGTCTGAAGCCATGTGGAGAGACATTGAGATTGTATCTGCCATTGACCCATTGTGGCAATAGGCAAACTGAAATGCGTCCAGGTTCTTGCTGAGACAGGACTTCAGTCTAGTCATAACCAACCTCTCAAAGCATTTCATCACTGTCGATGTGAGTGCTACCGGGCGATAGTCATTAAGGCAGCCCATATTATTCTTCTTAGCCACTGGTATAATTGTTGCCATTTTGAAGCAAGTGGGAACTTCCGACCAGAGCAGTGAGAGGTTGAAAATGTCCTTGAATACTCCCGCTAGTTGGTTGACACAGGTTTTCAGAGCCTTACCAAGTATTCCATTGGGACCTTCCACTTTGCGAAGGTTCACTCTCTTTAAAGACAGCCTAACATCGGCCTCTGAGACAGAGATCACAGGGTCACGAGGTGCAGCAAGGATCTTCACAGCTGCAGTTATATTCTCCCTTTCAAAACTGCATAGAAGGCGTTGAGTTCATCTGGTAGTGAAGCATCACTGCTATTCATAATATTGGGATTTGCTTTGTAGGAAGTAATGTCTTGCAGACCCTGCCAGAGTTGCCGTGCATCTGATGTCACCTCCAACCTTGTTTGAAATTGACTCTTTGCCCTTGAAATAGCCCTCCGCAAATTATACCTGTTTTTTTAGTACAGGCCTGGGTTGCCAGACCTGAATGCCACAGATCCAGCCTTCAACAGATGGCATACCTCCTGGTTCATCCACAGAATCAATGAAAGACTGCACCAACTGGTCAGACAACCAGTGTTAATAGATAACAAACTGCAAATATAGAAAGAATAAATGAAATAATAATAATAAAAATAAATAAGCTATAAATATTGAGAAAATAAGACGAAAAATCCTCATTGTCAGCATCTCTGGGAGCGAAGACCAATGACAGAATGAAGGGGAATCTGGATGGTGATGTGGAAGGAAATGGGTTGAAAGTGGATGATAAGAAATAGTGCCATCATTAACTATAGAGGAAAGAGCTTCTGCTGAAAAGTTCTGGTAGCCAACATTTCAATTCTCGTTGTCCACGGGAATGGTACCGGAGGATTGGAGGGAGGCGAATGTTGTCCCCTTGTTCAAAAAAGGTAGTAGGGATAGTCCGGGTAATTATAGACCAGTGAGCCTTACGTCTGAGGTGGGAAAGCTGTTGGAAAAGATTCTTAGAGATAGGATCTATGGGCATTTAGAGAATCATGGTCTAATCAGGGACAGTCAGCATGGCTTTGTGAAGGGCAGATGGTGTCTAACAAGCCTGATAGAGTTCTTTGAGGAGGTGACCAGGCATATAGATGAGGGTAGTGCAGTGGATGTGATCTATATGGATTTTAGTAAGGCATTTGACAAGGTTCCATATGGTAGGCTTATTCAGAAAATCGGCAGGCATGGGATCCAGGGAAGTTTGGCCAGGTGGATTCAGAACTGGCTTGCCTGCAGAAGGCAGAGGGTCGTGGTGGAGGGAGTACATTCAGATTGGAGGATTGTGACTAATGGTTTCCCACAAGGATCTGTTCTGGGATCTCTACTTTTTGTGATTTTTATTAACGACCTGGATGTTGGGGTAGAGGGGTGGGTTGGCAAGTTAGCAGACGACACAAAGGTTGGTGGTGTTTTAGATAGTGTAGAGGATTGTCAAAGATTGCAGAGAGACATTGATAGGATGCAGAACTGGGCTGAGAAGTGGCAGATGGAGTTCAACCCGGAGAAGTGTGAGGTGCTACACTTTGGAAGGACAAACTCCAAGGCAGAGTACAAAGTAAATGACAGGATACTTGGTAGTGTGGAGGAGCAGAGGGATCTCGAGGTACATGTCCACAGATCCCTGCAAGTTGCCTCACAGGTGGATAGGGTAGTTAAGAAAGCTTATGGGGTATTAGCTTTCATGAGTCGAGGGATAGAGTTTAAGAGTCGCGATGTAATGATGCAGCTCTATAAAACTCCGGTTAGGCCACACTTGGAGTACTGCGTCCAGTTCTGGTCGCCTCACTATGGGAAGGATGTGGAAGCATTGGAAAGGGTACAGAGGAGATTTACCAGGATGCTGCCTGGATTAGAGAGTGTGGATTATGATCAGAGATTAAAGGAGCTAGGGCTTTACTCTTTGGAGAGAAGGAGGATGAGAGGAGACATGATAGAAGTGTACAAGATAATAAGAGGAATAGATAGAGTGGATAGCCAACGCCTCTTCTCCAGGCACTGCTGCTCAATACAAGAGGACATGGCTTTAAGATAAGAGGTGAGAAGTTCAAGGGGGATATTAGAGGACGGTTTTTTACTCAGAGAGTGGTTGGTGCGTGGAACGCACTGCCTGAGTCAGTAGTGGAGGCTTATACACTAGTGAAGTTTTCGAGATTACTAGACAGGTATATGGAGGAATTTAAGGTGGGGGGTTATATGGGAGGCAGAGTTTGAGGGTCGGCACAACATTGTGGGCCGAAGGGCCTGTACTGTGCTGTACTATTCTATGTTCTATGTTCTCGGATCAGGTGGCAGACTGGCTGATCAGTCATCAAGAAAAATACTGGAATAATCACAGGGCAGTTATCATATTAACACAACTAGGAACAGCTAGGCCTCTCATCTAAAACTTTTCCCACACAGTTCTTCCAGGTGAGGTGACACTTCACCTGCGTGTCTGTCGAGGTCGTCCACATTTCTGGTGCTCCCAGTGCAGCCCACTCTACATCAGTGAGAATTGACATAGATTGGGGGGATTCCTTCATTGAACACCTTTGCTCCGTCCAGCCCAGAAGGGAGGATTCCTGGTAGGCATCTATTTCATTTCAGCATGTTTGTCCTTGGAAACCTCTACTACACCCACATAGGTTGGAAAAGCAACACCCCATATTCCATCGACATTGCTTCCAACCTGATGGTATAAACCAATTTTTCTCATTTTCTGTAATATTTTCCCCCCTTCCCAATCTCTCTTTTTCCAATACACATTTTGGCTCCTCTCGGAACCCTTCCCTTCTTCTCATCTGCCCATCCCCTACTTCTGGTGCCCCTCCTTCTTTCCTTTCTTCCATCGTCCACTCTCCTCTTCTGTCAGATTCCTCTTTCTTCAGCTCTTCACCTCTTCCATCTAACTCTTCACAGCTTCTTACTTCTTCCATCTCCATTACCCACCCGACCACCTCCCCCTCATCGTGTCTCAGCTATCACCTATGAACTTGGACTCCTTCTTTTCCTCTATCTCTTATTTTGGCTTCTTCTCCTCTTCTTTTCCACTTCTGATGAAGGGTTTCAGCCCAAAATATATAGAGTTTATTCACTTACATGGATGCTGCCTGGCTAGCTGAGTTCCTCCTGCATCTTGTGTGTGTTACTCCAGACTTCCAGCATCTGAAGAAACTCTTGTGTTCATGTAAGTCTTTAGTGGTGGAACAACTTATACCTTGCCTTTTTGTTAATAATATTCATTTTCTCTCACGGACAACTTTTTTGCTATCATTTTCAAATTAATGAAAGTGAAGCTAGATAAACTGTATGAACATCCAACTGGAATTAGAATTAATTTATTATTGTCACAGGTACTGAGGTACAGTAAAAAGCTAATTTTGCATACTGTTCATACAGATCAATTCATTACACAGTTCTGGATCTTGGGCAAGGTTTAGTCAATGTGGTTTGTGGATAGCGTTCTGTAATTCACGTCATGATGTGCTTTCTGGTTGCTGCTTTTTTGTTGCTATTTTGGATGATTTTGAATCGGGGTAGCCTGAAGATAATGAACACTAAGCTGAACTGAATATGCCTGGTCTCTTTCGATTTTGTGTTTTATATTCTGTGTCTTTTGCTTGTTTATTTTGTGGTTGTTTGCATGATTTGTTTTTTTTCAATGTTGGGGAAGATGGTTTTGATGTTTCTTTTTGAAAGGGGTCCATAGTTTTCTTTGTTTCGTAGCTGTCTGTGGCGAAGACGAATCTCAGGCTTGAATACTGCAAGCGTACTTTGATAATAAAAGTACATTGAGCCTTTGAATCAAGGTAGTACAAGGTAATTCCATTATAGAATGCAGAATTAAAAGCAACAGCTACAGAGAAAATACAGTGCATGTGGACAAGAAAATGTTAGACTAGACTGGGCAAATGGACTAGAGGACATAGCCTCAAGATTCGGGGCAGTAGATTTAGCATGGAGATGAGGAGGAACGGCTTTCCCCAGAGGGTGGTGAATCTGTGGAAGTCTCTGCCCAATGAAGCAGTGGAAGCTACCTCAATAAATATATTTATGAAAAGGTTGGATAGATTTCTGCATAGTAGGTGAAATGAGGGTTATAGAGAAAAAACAGGCAGGCTGAGATGAGCCCATGGCCAGATCAGCCATGATCTTATTGAATGGCAGAGCAGGCTCGACAGGCCAGATGGCCGACTCCTGCTCCAATTTCTCATGTTCTTATATTAAAATGCAAGATCAGAATGTGGTAGATTGTGAGGTCAAGAGTCCATTCTATTGCATGAGGGAACCATTTCATAGTTATGATCAAGTATTACCCAGAAGTTTGTTACTCTTTTTTTTTCAAACTGTTTCACTTGAAATGCTGGAGAGCAAAACAGGAATTCAGCACTCACAGCAAAAGAAAACTAATTTTCCAAAATCCAATCATATAAGCTGCCCACTCAACTGTTAATGCTAAAAATGTACAGAAATGTAATCTCAACATTGCTGCAAGCAGTGAAACACAGATTAATCAGCACTGTCACTGCAATCCACTCAAATGATACTCTCATTCTTCTAGCACTGCAGTTTTGGCCGTAGGTCCCAAATGGATACTGAATCTTTGCAGTGTGAGATTTCATAGGTTACCCCCCACTCCCCAGGTGCAGTTGGCACTGAGTTGAGCATGCTCTGTGAAATGAGGTCAGACCAAATTCAACAAGTCCTCCGTAGTTTCACTGAGAATCCACTAAACTTTACAAAGCTTGTTTATTTTGTTTGTACATGGATTGCATTTTGCAGAGAAATATCTTGGCAAAATTTTCATGAATATACTCTAATCCCCTACAATCACTCTGAGCACCGCTGCCCCACAAGGCTGTGTACTCAGCCCCCTGCTGTACTCACTGTACACCCATGATTGAGTAGCCAAGTTTCCATCGAACTCAATATGTAAGTTTGCTGATGACACCAAAATTGTAGGCCGTATCTCGGGTAATGATGAGTTTGAGTACAGAGGGGAAATTAAGAACCTGGTGGCATGGTGCGAAGACAATAACCTATCCCTCAATGTCAGCAAGACGAAGGAATTGGTTGTTGATTTCAGAAGGAGTAGCGGACTGCACGACCCCATTTACATTGGTGGTGCACAAGTGGAACAGGTCAAAAGCTTTAAGTTGCTCGGGGTCAATATCACAAATGACCTGACTTGGTCCAACCAAGCAGAGTCCACTGCCAAAAAGGCCCACCAGCGCCTTTACTTCCTGAGAAAACTAAAGAAATTTGGCCTGTCCCCTAAAACCCTCACTAGTTTTTATAGATGAACCGTAGAAAGCATTCTTCACATCACAACCTGGTATGGAAGTTGTCCTGTCCAAGACCGGAAGAAGCTGCAGAAGATTGTGAACACAGCCCAGCACATCACACAAACCAATCTTCTATCCTTTTACTCACTTTACACCGCACGCTGTCAGAGCAGGGCTGCCAGGATAATCAAGGACACGACCCACCCAGCCAACAGACTTTTCATCCCTCTTCCCTCCGGGAGAAGGCTCAGGAGCTTGAAGACTCGTATGGCCAGATTTGGGAACAGCTTCTTTCCAACTGTGATAAGACTGCTGAACGGATCCTGACCTGGATCTGGGCCGCACCCTCCAAATGTCTGGACCTCAGTTTTTTTTTTGAACTACCTGACTTTCCATTTTCTATTTTCTATTTATGATTTATAATTTAGATTTTTAATATTTACCATCAACTTGTACTCCAGGGAGCACGAAGAGCAGAATCAAATATCGCTATGATGATTGTACGCTCCAGTATCAATTGTTTGGTGACAATTGAAGTATCAAGTATGAAGTATAAATGGTGGAGTCCATTGCCCCAGATTAAACCCAGAACAAGTATCACATCTCTACCTTCCATGGAGGAGATTGCCAATGGTGACCATGTATTCTTAATTTATTTCAAATATACTGTTTAATTAAATATTTGAGTATTTTGGTTCTTCTTAACTTTTCACATTTTCTTTTCAATATTTTTATTAGTTTCTACATAAAAGAGTACAAGAAAGCATATATAAAGGTCGAAAAAAACAACTACCAATTACATTATATCTATTCATAATAACAATCTCAATACCCCATGTTCATGTAGGAGAGTCAAAGTTATATTGAAATATACTAATTTATTACAAAAAAAAGAATCTAACTCCTACCAAGACCGAAGCTGTTTATTAAGGCCAAAACAAGGTAAAATACCTTTTCCATAGAACCATAGAAACCATGGAAAAACTACAGCACAGAAACAGGCCTTTTGGCCCTTCTTGGCTGTGCCGAACTATTTTCTGCCTAGTCCCACTGACCTGCACACGGACCATATCCCTCCATACACCTCCCATCCATGTATCTGTCCAATTTATTCTTAAATGTTAAAAAAGAACCCACATTTACCACCTCATCTGGCACCTCATTCCACACTCCCACCACTCTCTGTGTGAAGAAACTGCCCCCCCAATGTTCCCTTTAAACTTTTCATCCTTCACCCTTAACCCACGTCCTCTGTTTTTTTCCTCCTCTTTCCTCAGTGGAAAAAGCTTGCTTGCATTCACTCTATCTATACCCAGTCCACCTTTGGTCTCCACCTGGCACTCAGCTCTCACCTGTGGCTCCCCGTAGCTGTTTGCATGTGACAGCAGCCACATCCCGGGCAACGGCTTCGACAAGCCGGTTAAACCAGGTGAGGGTAGCCAACGGGTCTCAAACCCTCGGTGAGATAGGGAGTTGTCTATCCCAGCATGTGAAGACAGACTCCGGCGGATTGAGCGGACGAGACCCATGGAAAGTCCAATGGTCAAGAAAGCGGTCTCTGCAAGCGTCGTGGAACGTGTAGAGCAGGACAAGACACAGAAGACGTCTTGGTCATCCACTGTTCCTAGTCCCATCTCCAGTTGTCTAGACCCTGTCTTGCCACTGGATCCAGATGGGAATTGGGAAGAGAGAGTGAGGCTGACGCTGCGCAACTCTCCCTCACTTAAATCCAAATCACGCGCTAGTCTCGACACCATCATAATGGTGTCGAAGTCCTCATCGATGTCAACGATGGACGAACAACCAACCACCCATCATAATATTATATACCTCTATCAAATCTCCCCTCATTCTTCTACGCTCCAGAGTTTCTCAAGTCTCGGCAACATCCTTGTAAACCTTCTCTGCGCTCTTTCAACCTTATTAGTATCCTTCCTGTAATCTGGTGACCAAAACTGAACACAATACTCCAGATTCGGCCTCACCAATGCCTTATACAACCTCATCATAACATTCCAGCTCTTATACTCAATACTTTGATTAATAAAGACCAATGTACCAAAAGCTCTCTTTACGACCCTATCTACCTGTGACGCCACTTTTAGGGAATTTTGTATCTGTATTCCCAGATCCCTCTGTTCTACTGCACTCCTCAGTGCCTTACCATTTACCCTGTATGTTCTACCTTGGTTTGTCCTTCCAAAGTGCAATACCTCACACTTGTCTGTATTAAATTCCATCTGCTGTTTTTCAGCCCATTTTTCCAGCTGGTCCAAGTCCCTCTGCAGGCTCTGAAAACCTTCCTCACTGTCTACTACACCTCCAATCTTTGTATCAGCAGCAAATTTGCTGATCCAGTTTACCACAGTATAATCCAGATCATTGATATAGATGACAAATAACAATGGACCCAGCACTGATCCCTGTGGCACACCACTAGTCACAGGCCTCCACTCTGAGAAGCAATTCCCTACTACCACTCTTTGGCTTCTTCCATTGAGCCAATGTCTAATCCAATTTAACACCTCTCCATGTATACGTAGCGACTGAATTTTCCTAACTAACCTCCCCTGCGGGACCTTGTCAAAGACCTTACTGAAGTCCATGTAGACAACATCCACTGCCTTCCCTTCATCCACTTCCCTGGTAACCTCCTCGAAAAACTCCAATAGATTGGTCAAACATGACCTATCACGCACAAAGCCATGTTGACTCTCCCTAATAAGTCCCTGTCTATCCAAATGCTTGTAGATTCTGTCTCTTAGTACTCCATCCAATAACTTACCCACTACCGATGTCAAACTTACCGGCCTATAATTTCCTGGATTACTTTTTGATCCTTTTTGAAACAACAGAACAACATGACCCACTCTCCAATCCTCCGGCACCTCACCCGTAGACACTGACATTTTAAATATATCTGCCAGGGCCCCTGCAATTTCAACACAAGTCTCCTTCAAGGGCTGAGGGAATACCCTGTCAAGTCCTGGGGATTTATCCTCTTTAATTTGCCTCAGGATAGTAAGCACCTCCTCCTTTTCAATCTGTACAGTTTCCAGGATCTCACTACTTGATTGCCTTAATTCCATAGACTTCATGCCAGTTTCCTTAGTAAATACAGATGCAAAAAACCCATTTAAGTTCTCCCCCATTTCTTTTGGTTCCACACATAGCTGACCACTCTGATCTTCAAGAGGACCAATTTTATCCCTTACAATCCTTTTACTCTTAATATACCTGTAAAAGCTCTTTGGATTATCCTTCACTTTGACTGTCAAGGCAACCTCATGTCTTCTTTTAGCCCTCCTGATTTCTTTCTAAGTATTTTCTTGCTCTTTTTATACTCCTCAAACACCTTATTCACTCCGTTTCCTATACATGTCAGACAACTCTCTCTTCTTCTTTATCAGAGTTGCAATATCCCTTGAGAACCAAGGTTCCTTATTCCTATTCACTTTGCCTTTAATCCTGACAGGAGCATACAAGCTCTGCACTCTCAAAATTTCTCCTTTGAAGGCTTCCCACCTACCGATCACATCCTTGCCAGAGAACAACCTGTCCCAATCCATGCTTTTTAGATTCTTTCTCATTTTTTCAAATTTGGCCTTCTTCCAGTTCAGAACCTCAACCCTAGGACCAGATCTACCCTTTTCCATGATCAAGTTGAAATTAATGGTGTTATCGTCACTGGAACCAAAGTGCTCCCCTACACACACTTCCGTCACTTGTCCTAAGTCATTTCCTAATAGGAGATCTAATACTGCATTCCCTCTAGTTGGTACCTCTATATATTGACTTAGAAAACTTCCCTGAACACATTTTACAAACTCTAAGCCATCTAGACCCCTAACAGAATGGGAGTCCCAATCAATATATGGAAAATTAAAATCCCCTACCACCACAACTTTATGTTTCCTGCAGTTGCCTGCTATCTCTCTGCAGATTTGCTCCTCCAATTCTCACTGACTATTGGGTGGTCTATAATACAAGCCCACTAATGTGGCCATGGTAATTGTCTCAGTAAACAAGTCCTCTAATCTGTCTTGCCTGAGCACTGCTGTAACATTTTCCCTGACAAGCAATGCTACCCTCCCCCACCTTTCATTCCTCTGCGTCTATCACATCTGAAACATCGGAACCTTGGAATATTAAGCAGCCAGTCCTGCGCCTCCTGTAGCCAAGTTTCACTAATTGCTAAAATTTTCATAGAATAAAAATTAATGATCGCCAACATCTGAATTTAAACAATGAATTGAGGGTTTTGAAAGTTTTCGAAATAATTTGGAAAGGGTCCCCACAATGTTTGAAAGTCTTGACGAGATTTAGAAATTGAACAACGAAACTTCTCTAAATCTAAGCATGACATAACATCGCATAAACATTGAGCATGAGTAGGAGGAGAAACATCTTTCCATTTAAAAAGGGATTTAGGAATAAAAATGGGTAAAGCCTGAAAAAGATAAATTTAGGTAGAATATTCATTTTAATAGAATTAATTTGTCCAATCAATGATATTGAGAGGTGACTAATTTAATAATATCTTTTTTACATGGTTCAATAAGGTAAGAAAGTTTTCTTTAAACAGGTGTTTGTAATTCTTAGTGATTGTTACACCTAAATAAGTAAATTGATTCCTTACAATTTTGAAAGGAAGTATTAATTGGTACCAAATTATTTAAAGCAAATAATTCATTCTTATGTAGGTTCAATATATATCCTGAAAATTGGCTAAAATGGGAGAGTACACAAGATAATGAAATCTCAACATTACAGATAAAAAGCAATATATCATCAGGGTAAAGCAAGATTTTGTGGGTGACACCTGTCCTTAAAATACCACAGATATCACTAGATTCTCAAAAAGCAATAGCAAGGGGTTCTAAAGCTAAATCAAAAAGCAAAGGACTCAACAGACAGCCTTGTCTAGTTCTGTGGTGAAGTTTAAATAGTTCGGAATTTTGAAAATTAGTAAGAACTCGAGCCGGAGATAAATCAAGTAATTTAATCCATTGAACAAAATCTGGTCCAAAATTAAATTTTTCTCAGGTTTTAAATAAATAATTCCATTCAACCTGATCAAAGGCCTTCTCAGCATCTAAGGATATCACACATTCCGATATCTCCTGAGATGGAGAGTAAATAACGTTTAATATACGGCGTATATTAAAATGGGAATGTCAGTTTTTAACAAATCCAGTCTGATCGCCAGAAATAATAGAAGGTAAAATATTTTCAATCCTACGAGCCAGAACTTTAGAAAGAATTTTAGTGTCTACATTAAGTAATGAAATTGGCCTATATGAAGAGCATTCAGTTGGATTCTTGTTCTTTTTTAGGATAAGCGAAATAGAAGCTTCATAAAAAGATTGAGGCAAACTACCCAATTTGAAAGAATCTAAAAAGACTAAGTGTAACTGCGGTATAATTAATGAAGAAAAAGCCTTATAAAATTCTCCAGAAAATCCATCTGGACCCAGAGCCTTCCCCGAGTGTAATGGGTGTATAGTCTCAGCATTTCCTCATAAGAAATGGGTTGATCCGTCTGTTTGCAATTATCTGCAGAAAGTGCAGGGATATTTAATTGATCTAAAAAATTGTTCATTACATTATTATCTTTAGGGGTTTCAGAACTATAAAGTTTAGAATAGAATTCTCTAAAGGTATCATTTATTTCAGAGTAATCAGTTGTCCTATCACCATCAGTTTTGCAAATTTCTTTAATTTGTCATTTAACCACAGAAGTTTTTAACTGGTTGGCCAATACTTTGCCTGATTTATCTCCGTGAATGTAAAATTGAGTTCTATCTTTAAGAAGTTGAGTTTCAATTCGATATGTTAACAGAAAATCATATTTAGTTTTAACTTCAACACGTCTTTTATATAAAACAGGATCTGGAGCTACAGCATATTTTTGATCTAATTGTTTTAATTGATTGGCTAATTCAATTTTTTCTTTACTAGCTTTATTCTTAACACTCTCAGTATAAGAAATAATTTGTCCTCTAATATAGGCCTTGAAAGTATCCCATACAATAAGATTAGAAGTCTCTTCCTTCTTATTCTCTTCAAAAAACAAAATAATATGCTTCTCTAGAAATTTTTAAAAATCCTTATCAGATAACAAAGTTGTATTAAAATGCCAGAATCTGTTTGTTTGAAGAAAACCAGGGAGTTCTAAAGATAAAAATGTGGGAGGATGATCTGAAACAGCAATCTTTTTATAGTTCGGTCCATTTTAAATATTATTTAAAGGAAGGGTTAAAATATAAGTTAAAAAGCAAGCCATAAACCTTGAGAAATGGTAAACAAGTTGGCTAAAAATTCAAAAACAGCTTCTAGGGAAAAAAAATAACCCCGGCCACCTCCCAAAGAAAGAAAACCGAAAGGAAGTCGGCATCAACAAACTACTGACAACCCCCCCCAAAAAACCTGCTGATCACTCCAATTAGTTTCAAGGTTATTTGTATTCCAACCTAGACTGAACCAAACCCAAACAAGAGACTCGGCTCTCGTATATCAAAAATACAGTATTTAAAAATACGAAAGGAAATTAGTTACAAAGGTTTACCAAAAGTGAAAGATACAATTATTCATACAGATAGACATTGAACATTAATTTTACATCTTCATGGAAAAACAGACTAAGCAATTAGCATTCAATTAAAAAAGCATCTTTGTGCTTCAACATTCAAACGAAGCCATTCAAAGGATACATCTTTAACGTGATTCTTGGTCAAACTGGGTAGCCAAGGGATGGGTTAAAACCCTTGTTAAAAAAAATTCCAACAGAGCTTGTTTAAACTTAACACACTCCTGCATAACCTCACACAAATAACCTTCAAGAAACTTAATATTCCACCCTATAACCAGACATGCCCCTTCGACGGGGTTTGCGAATTAAAAGTTTCTCATTTAATCTTGTGTCTTCATGTAAGGAGAAACTAAACAGTTAGCCTTCGGATTTAACCTTTGGATTTTAAAAACTTCTGTGCTTCAATAGTCGAGTGGAACCATTCGAAAGAACCATTTTTAAGTGTAATTCTGAGTCAGGCTGGGTAACGAAGGGAAGGCTTGAAACCCATATTAAAAAACTCAGACATAACTTCTTTGAATTTAACATGTTCCTCCATAACCTCAGGCGAATAATCTTCAACAATTCTAATCTTGCGACCATTGTAGTCAATTATGCCTCTTCGACGAAATTCGCAAATTAAGAGTTCCTTTGTTTTAAATTCATGAAAGCAGATTATTACTGATCTTGGTTTCTGAGCGTTAGGAGATCTAAACGCAGGAGATCTGTGAACTCGCTCGATCATAGGCACAGTCGTCAAAATCTCTGGAAATAATTCTTGCGAAATGTTTACAAAAAACTCCATAGGATGGTTACCTTTGATTAATTCTTTGAGACCCAGAACCCGTAAGTTGTTCCTTCTACTTCTTTCTAGGTTGATAATCTTCTGTCTTAACTTTTCGTTGGACTTCGATTGCTTTTCACAAGGCTTCTGCAATTCATCCACTTCCGTTTCCAGAGCCAACAAACCTTCTTCATTATTTTTAATACGTTTATCGTGTTCATTAAGAGTTTGTTAAAGAGAGTCCAATTTAGCAACTATTTTTTAAATTCAGTGCTGAATTGTTGAAACTTCCCAGAGGCTTTTCATGTATGAGTTTGCAACAAATCCTTAATAGAATCCAAAGAGGCAGGAAAATCATCCTTTTTAGTACCTCTGGCCCTCCTTCCAGCCATAATGAAAGAATATCACACTTAAAAAAAGAAAGTTTCAAGATAGGTTGGATATAGTAAGTTAATTACAGTTGGAACAACGGCAGTTTGCTGTTACTCCATCAGCCACCACCAAGAAATCTCAACTTTTCACATTTCAAATAGTTGTAAGGATGTTTTGGAGAATGGACTCAGCCCCAAGCATTGCCTCTTTATTCCTTTCCATGGATGCTCTGTCACCTGCTGAGTTTCTGTAACATTTTTTGCATGCAATAGCTTAAATCACTTTTTCAGGAGGATTTTCAGTGTTTGGGTTGAGTTGTCCTCCAATCTTGGTAATTCATCTGCAAACATATCATCACCATAGGAGGATACATCATCACTTCTGTTCAGTCTGAATCCCTGGCCTTTATATATGTATCAATAAGCTGATTGGTCGTCATGACAGAAAATCAGTTGTGATGTAGGGAGGAGATCTCATCACTGATTGGTTACATGGCAGAATCTGTGCATTGTTGTCTAGAATTTTGCCCACATTGGCTCATAAATAGTATCAACGTCTACATGTCTGTTTACAGAATTTTTCATTGTTTCTGTAAGACAGGAATGTTCAGAGTTGTTGACTATTTTGATTGCTGGAAGGTTTGTGAGAGCGGAGAGAGGAGATGTGAGATAAGGATGAGAGGGATAGTAGAACAAATATCACAATTGGAAGGGCCTTTTTCCCTGGTACACTGGGAACTGTTTTTCCTTTGGGAATCTAATTGTATCAAGGGTGACTTGCATCCTTGGCATTTCAATAGGAATCTATCAGGAAGGCAGCATCCAGCATCAGTGATACCCACCAACTCAATCATGCTTTCTTCTAACTGCTGCCATCAGGAAGAAAGTACTGGAGCCTCAGGAGGCACATCACCAGATTCAGGAAATGTTATTACCCCTCAACCATCAGGTTCTTGAACCAAAGGGAATAACTTCACTCAACTTCACTTGCCTCATCATTGAAATATTCCCACAACCTTTCAAGGACTCTTCATCTCATATTCTTGATACTTACTTATTATTATTTTTTCTTTCTTTTTTATTTGCACAGTTTGCTGTCTTTTCACACTGACTGAATGCCCAAGGGTGTGGTCTTTCATTGATTCTGCTCTGGATATTATTTATTGAGTATGCTGGCAAAAAAATTAATCCCAGGTTGTACATGGTGACATATATGCACTCAGGTAATAAACTTAATTCTGTTCTTTAGAAACATCCTTGTATTCTGAGCCTGCACCCTCTGGTCAGGACTGGAAAGATGGCTTCTTGTGTTTTATCTTCTGTGTTTTCACTTGTTTTTTTTTTGCCATTTGCACAATTTGTTTTTGTTCTCGCCCATAGGGAGGGAGGGGGTGTTTTGATGTTTTTCTTTGAACAGGTTCCTTGGTTTTTCTTTGTTTCATGACTGTCTGTGGCAAGTCAAATCTCAGGAATGTATACTGCATACATACCTTGATAATAAATGTACTTTGAATCCTTTGGTCCACACCATGGCTACTCTATCTAGGCCTTTCAATATTCGATAGGTTATCCAAGTAACACACACACAGTGCTGGAGGAACTCAGCAGGCCAAGGAGCATCTATGGAACAAAGTACAGTTTACATTTCCAGCTGGGACCCTGGATTTCCAGTATCTGCAGATTTTCTCTGGTTTGTGATTCAATAGGTTATTCTTTAGTTATAGTTAGTCCACTCAGAATTATCTTTTTTTTTTGAAGATGGTCAAGATTATGTTCATCCTGAAATTTCCTGGCATATCTTCCTTTTCCCATTTGTGGGAGATTACGCTCATCCACCAAGTTTAGAATTTCAACCAAGTTACCATCTGCTCAAGGAGTGTTGGTGTTTTTCAGTTGGCATGTGGCTTTTTAGACTTGTTGTCTTGCTTAATGTGAAGAAGTAAGAGATACAGGAGCTAATTAACAACAAACACAAGGCAATTTTGGATTAGAAGCTCCGCCAGTTTTCAAGGGAATAGAAACAGCTCAAGAGGCAGCCAAGAGCTGAAGTGCTACTGAAAACCCAGGTCCGACAACTTGGTTATAATCATGGAGGCAAAATAATCTGGAAATGTTGGAATCCAGATTAGAAAACAAACTGCCGGGGGACTTAACAATTCATGCAGAATCCAAAGAGGAGAACTGACCATCAGCTTTTCATGGAACAGAGAACATAGAATATTACAGCACAGTACAGGCCCTTCGGCCCACAAAGTTGTGCCAGCCCTTAAATCCTACATCCCATATAACCACCCACCTTAAATTCCTCCATATACCTGTCTAGCAGTTACTTAAATTTCACTAGTGTACCTGCCTCCACCAGTGACTCAGGCAGGGCATTCCACACACCAACCACTCTCTGAGTAAAAAACCTTCCTCTAATATCCCCCTTGAACTTCCCACCCCTTACCTTAAAGCCACGTCCCCTTGTACTGAGCAGTGGTGCCCTGGGGAAGAGGTGCTGGCTGTCCACTCTATCTGTTCCTCTTAATATCTTGTATACCTCTATCACGTCTCCTCTCATCCTCCTTCTCTCCAAAGAGTAAAGCCCTAGCTCCCTTAATCTCTGATCATAATCCATACTCTCTAAACCAGGCAGCATCCTGGTAAATCTCCTCTGTACCCTTTCCAATGCTTCCACATCCTCCCTACAGTGAGGCGACCAGAACTGGACACAGTACTCCAAGTGTGGCCTATCCAGAGTTTTATAGAGCTGCATCATTACATCGCGACTCTTAAACTCTATCCCTCGACTTATGAAAGCTAACACCCCATAAACTTTCTTCACTACCCTTTTATATTGAAACCCTTCATCTGTTGTGGATGAGACCCATTATCTGGACCAATCTATGTAAAGCTGTGACCTGCTTAGTTCTTCCAGTGTTTCTTTTCAGTTATAATCAGGATGTGTGCGTATGGTTCAGTGCTGTCAAAGCCATTTGTAACCCAAATGTCATTCTGCCCAGAGACAAGTTTAGATTAGATTATAAGGACACTCAGTCCTCATTTATTGTCATTTAGAAATGCATGCATGCATTAAGAAATGATACAATTTTCCTCCGGAGTGATATCACAAAAAAACAGGACAAACCAAAGACTAACACTGACAAAACCACATAATTATAACATATAGTTACAGCAGTGCAAAACAATACCATAATTTGATAAAGTGCAGACCATGGGAACGGTAAAAAAAAGTCTCAAAGTTCCGATGGACTCCCGATAGTCCCCGACAGCAGGTGGCAGAAGGGAGAAACTCTCTTTCCCATAAACCTCCAGGCACCGACAACTGTCGATGCATTGGAAGCACCCGACCACAGCTGACTCTGAGTCTGTCCTAAAACTTCGAGCCTCCAACCAGCCTTTCGACATCGAGCACCGAGCACCATCTCTGCCGAGCGCTTCGAACCCGTCCCGGCCGCCGAGCAACAAGCAAAGCCAAGGATTCGGGGCCTTCTCCTCCGGAGATTCTGGATCGCACAGTAGCAGCGGCAGTAAAACAGGCATTTCAGAAGTTTCTCCAGATGTTCCTCCGTTCTCTCATGTCTGTCTCCATCATATCAGGATTGTGCACGGCACCCTACTTGACAGATTACAGATATCATTCACTGGAGTGGCCGCGCAAGCTGCGTCGAGCCGCCATCTTCTCATGAAAATGATTCCAGGATTGAATGGCTTGTCATATGAAGAACATCTGATGTCTGTGGACCTGTATTCAATAGAATTCAGAAGAATGAGGGGTGACTTCATTGAAACCTATCAAATGGTGAAAGGCCTTAATAGAGTGGATGTGGAGAGGAAGTTTGAGAGAGTCTAAGATCAGAGGACACAGCCTCAGAACAGAGGGGCTTCCTTTTAGAATGGAGATGAAGAGGAATTTCTTTAGTCAGAGATTGGTGAATCTATGGAATTCTTTGCCACAGGCTTTTGTGGAGGCCAGGTCTTGGTGTATATTTAAGACAGAGGCTGAAAGGTTCTTGATTGGTCAGGACATGAACAGATATGGGGAGAAAGCAGGAGATTGGGGCTGAGAGGGAAATTGAATGAGCTATTATGAAATGGCAGAGCCGACTCGATGGGCCAAATGGCCTAATCCTGCTCCTATGTAGTATATTCTTACTGAGGACTCCATTCACCGAGGATGTGCCCTGTTCTCATTGCTACCATTAAGGATAAGGTACAGAAACCTGAAGACGCACTTCCAATATTTTAGGAAATGCCTCTTCCCTTGCCGTCAGATTTCTGAATGGACAATAAATCCATGTACACTATTGTTACGTTTTGTAACTTCAAAACATTAAACTAATTCAAAGCAAGACATGGGAGTCTAACTTCAGGTTTACTTTAAGCGAGGAGCACGTGTGTCACATGGTAGCAATTTATTTAATTTATTTTTTCATATATTTCTTATTGCAATTTATAGATTTTTAAAAAAATTATGATGTGTCATATTGTACTGCTGCTGCAAAACAACGGTGATATTAAACCTGATTCTGACTCTCAGGAACTCGCAAATGTTCCACCATGAAAGGGTGGCAATCTTTGTGAAGATCAGCAGCACCAAAGCAATTATTGCTAGACCCTTGTATTTTATATCTTTTAATTAGAGGTGAAAGTAAATTGGTGTAAGGTGATATGGTGAGAGGTCAGAAAGTGGGCTGCGTCATCATTATAAATGAGTTAAATCGTTTATCATTAAGGGCTGTCATTACCCAGGACGTGCCCTTTTCTCATTGCTAACATTAGGAAGGAGGTGCAGAAACCAAAGGGTGAACACTCAACAATTCAGGAACAGGTCCTTCCTCTCTGCCATGCACTTTCTGAATGGACACTAAACCCATGAACCCTACCACATTACTTTGTTTGTACTACTTACTTAATTTAACTTTTTAATATGGTGTATATATACTTACAGTAATTTGCAGTTTAAAAAAAATTGTATTATTATGTATTTCATTGTATTGCTGCCGCAAAGTCAATAACTTACAAGACTTTAGCTGGTGATGTTAAACCTGGCCCTGACCCTGATTCTGTTATTTCCCTGATATGATCACATAGGTAAGACTTTTGAGATACTTTCACCCTTGGCTTTAATCTGTATTCATTACTATGTATTGGACTGTATTCATTAGAGTATAGAAGAATGAGAGGGGATCTCACAGAAACATTTCGAATGTTGAAAGGGTTGGACAGAGTAGATGTGGAAAGGCTGTTTCCCTTGGTGGGTGAGTCCAGGAAAAGAGGCCGCAGTCTTAGAATTAGAGGGTACCCATTTAAAACAGAGACAAGGAGAAATTTTTTTAGCCAGAGGGTCATGGATTTATGGAATTCGTTGCCACATACAGTTGTGGAGGCCCGATCATTGAGGATGTTTAAGGAGGAGATTGATAGGTATCTAATTAGTCAGGGTATCAAGGGATATGGGGAAAAAGCCAGAAATTGGAACTAGATGGGAGAATAGTTTAGCTCATGGTGGAGTGGTGGAGCGGACTCAATGGGCCGAATGGCCTACTTCTGTTCCTTTGTCTTGTGATCTTGTGATCATATTTATGCTGGGCAGGGCATATTGGAGTTAGTTAGTACATGAGGAATTAATTTGACCCAATTGTACCATGCCAATGAATACATTGCTTTACTATAGACATTTTATTTGAGAGATACAAGATTATTACCATAACTCTAATGTTTTGATAATTATGCCATCTTAAAAAAAATACATAACTACAATGACAAATCAGGAAAGATAGTCTTGTGTAATGTTAGAAAGGTAGTAAATTGTTTTTATTTCTTGGCAGAAATTATAACTGATCTCATAAGAGAGAATTAAAATAATATTTCACTGTCATTCATTCCATCTTATATTTATGACAATCATCTGCTCTCATAATGAAGTAATTTTATTGCAAGCTTGAATTGCTTTAATGCTCCTAATTATGGCACAGGAGCTGCATTTCAAAACTTCTCCTCAGAATCTAAACCATTTTGAAATTCTACTGAACAAGATCTGGTTATAAATCTGTATTATCAGCTCCAAGTAGTAATTGGTAGGAAGTGCAGGAAGAGCTACGACTCATATTTCATATTGAGATTCTATAAAAAAACAATTTATATTAACTAAATAGAGGCACAGAGTTTTATCTTCGGCCACTAGCATTAAACTGGCATTTCAGCACTGAATGCTTGTTGTCCACCATTATAATATATCGTTCCACTGAAGCTAATGAGTCTAAAGATTATGATGGCAACAGACGGGGCAGCCACTGCTAAAGTACTGATTTAATGAGGTTCTTTGATAGAGTGGTGGGAGGGTTGCAGACAGAGAAGATGACAGAGCGATGGGTCATTTAAAAATCTAGAAATTTGCACAGCTATAGCAGGCAAAAGGTGGGGACCAGGACTCTACAATAAGATCAACACAGACTTAAAATAGCCCTCTAGGCCAAATTGCCTTATTTTATGCTGTAATTATCACAATCATAATCAGTTTTAATATCACCAGCATATGTTGTGAAATTTGTTATCTTTGCAGCAGCAGTACCATGCAAAACATAATAATAGAGAAAAAAACTGAATTACTATTTGTGTATATATATATATATATGTATATGTTTTATATATACATACATATATATAAAATAGTTAATTAAGTAGTGCAAAAACAGAAATAAACAAATATTGAGGTAGTGTCCATGGGTTTAATCCCCATTCAGAAATCAGATGGCGGAGGGGAAGAAGCTGTTCCTGAATCGTTGAGTGTGTGCCTTCAGGCTTCTGTACCTCCTACCTGATGGTGGCAATGAAAACAGGAGCTTAATGAAAACACACAGCCCTCAGTATTTTATTACATATGTGTATATACTTGGATATTAAAAGTAGTTTGAACTTTGTAACACTTTTTTGTTCAAAACTTTAAAATAACAGTTGTGGCTTTAATTATTTGCAGCTATGAAGATGAGGTGTATAGAACTGCTTTATTGGAAAGGAAATTTCACATGGTCAGCTGATATTTTGGGAAATAATCTGGTACCTCCTCTTCATAGAAACATAGAAAACCTACAGCACAATACAGGCCCTTCGGTCCACAAAGTTGTGCCGAACTTGTCTCTACCTTAGAAATTACTAGGCTTACCCATAGCCCTCTATTTTTCTAAGCTCCATGTACCTATCCAAAAGTCTCTTAAAAGACCCTATCATATCCGCCTCCACCACCGTTGCCAGCAGCCCATTCCACGCACTCACTACTCTTTGCATAAAAAAACTTAACCCTGACATCTCCTCTGTACCTACTCCCAAGCACCTTAAACCTGTGCCCTCTTGTGGCAGCTATTTCGTCCCTGGGAAAAAGCCTCTGACTATCCACATGATCAATGACCCTCATCATCTTATATATCTCTATCAGGTCACCTCTCATCCTCCTTCGCTCCAAGGAGAAAAGGCCGAGTTCACTCAACCTATTCTCATAAGGCATGCTCCCCAATCCCGGCAACATCCTTGCAAATCTCCTCTGCACCCTTTCTATGGTTTCCACATCCTTCCTGTAGTGAGGCGACCAGAAGTGAGCACAGTACTCCAAGTGGGGTCTGACCAGAGTCCTATATAACTGCAACATTACCTCTTGGCTCCTAAGTTCAATTCCACGATTGATGAAGGCCAATACATCGTATGCTTTCTTAACCACAGAGTCAACCTGCGTAGCAGCTTTGAGCGTCCTATGGGCTCAGACCCCAAGATTCCTCTGATCCTCCACACTGCCAAGAGTCTTAACATTAATACTATATTCTGCCATTATATTTGACCCACCAAAATGAAACACTTCACACTTATCTGCGTTGAAGATATTCCTTTAAGATATTTAGCTTGTTCTTCCATTTTTATCTTTCTTAATATTACCGATCTCTGCAGTACAGCATAATCAGTACAAAGTTTCTCACAGATATGTTCTTGATCACTCTTTGTCCTAACTAATTTCAGGTTATGCCTCAAGTTACTTTATCCTCCTAATTAGATTGCCTTCTGTATTTGCCCCCAAATCTTTACTCTGAATGCAAATTTTTGACTTACCTTTATTTGAGGATTTGGGTGGCGGGGTGGAGATAAGTCTCTACCAAAGGAGGTGTAAGGCGCTCCTTCCTCCGGTAGCCTGCAGGTCACTTTTGGGCAAGGTGTAGTATCTGCTTAGACCCTTGAATAGGGTCACATGCAGGCATGGGAACAGGTAGTGGATGGTCGTATGAGCAGCTGATGCATATCGCAAGTCCTGGTTATGCCACCACTGATGCCAGGCAGAACATCTCTGTAGATTATTGACAATGGCTGGGGTGACCCGTCTTGTGAAGACACTGCCTAGAAGAAGGAATTGGCAAACCACTTCTGTAAAAGAATCAAAATCAGAATTAGGTTTTTTATCACCAACACATGACTTGAAATTTGTTAACTTAGCAGCAGCAGTTCAATACAATACATAATATAGAAGAGAAAAACAAATAATAATAAATGAAATAAAAATGTTAATAATAATAAATAAGTAAATCAGTTACAGTATACGTATATTGAATTGATTTAAAAAAGTGCAAAGATTGTACAAGGCATTGGTGAGGCCAAATTTGGAGTATTGTGTACAGTTTTGGTCAGTGAATTATAGGAAAGATGTCAACAAAATAGAGAGAGTACAGAGAAGATTTACTAGAATGTTAGCTGGGTTTCATCTCCTAAGTCACAGAGAAAGGTTGAACAAGTTGTGTATTTATTCTTTGGAACGTACAAGGTTGAGGGGGTCTTGATAGAGGTGTTTAAAATTATGAGGGGGATAGATGGAGTTGATATGGCTAGGCTTTTTCCATTGAGAGTGGGGGAGATTCAAACAAGAGGACATGAGTTGAGAGTTAAAGGGCAAAAATTTGGGGGTAATATGAGGGGGAACTTCTTTACTCAGAGAGTGGTAGCTGTGTGGAACGAGCTTCCAGCAGAAGTGGTTGAGGCAGGTTCGATGTTGTCGTTTAAAGTTAAATTAGACAATTATATGGACAGGAAAGGAATGGAGGGTTATGGGCTGAGTGCAGGTCGGTTGGACTAGGTGAGAGTAAGAGTTCAGCATGGACTAGAAGGGCCGAGATGCCCTGTTTCCGTGCTGTAATTGTTATATGGTTATATGGTTAAAAACAGAAATACTGTATATTAAAAAAGTGAGGTAGTGTCCAAGGGTTCAATGTCCATTTAGGAATGTGGTGGCAGAAGGAAAGAAGCTGTTCCTGAATCGCTGAATGTGGGCCTTCAGGCTTCTGTACCTCCTTACCTCATGGTAACAGTGAGAAAAGGGTATCGTAAACACAAAATAATCTGCAGATTCTGGGGTCAAAGCAACACTCACAACACGCTGGATGAACTGACGAAGGGTTCCAGCCCGAAACGTCGACCGATCTTTTCCATGGATGCTGCCCGACCTGCTGAGTTCCTCCAGCGTGTTGTGAGAAAAGGGTGTGTCCTGTGTGCTGGAGGTACCTAATAATGGACGCTGCCGTTTTGAGACACTGCTCTCTGAAGATATCCTGGGTACTTTGTAGCCTAGTTCCCAAGAGGGAGCTGACTAGATTTGCAACCCTCTGCAACTTCTTTTGGTCTTGTACAGTAGCCCCTCCATACCAGACAATGATGCAGCCCATCACAATAATCTCCACGGTACACAATCAGGATTGTGGGAATGATGGTATTAAATGCTGAGCTATAGTCGATAAACAGCATCCAGACACAGGTGTTTGTGTTGTCCAGGTGGTCTAAAGCTGTATGAGGAGCCATTGAGATTGTGTCTGCTATTGACCTATTGTGGCGATAGGCAAACTGCAATGGGTCCAGGTCCTTGCTGAGGCAGGAGTTCATTCTAATCATGACCAACCTCTCAAAGCATTTCATCACTGTCGATGTGAGTGCTACCGGGTGATAGTCATTAAGGCAGCTCACATTATTCTTTTTAAGCACTGGTATAAGTATTCCCAAGAATAATCATGGTCATGGAATCATGATCTCCCACGTCATACACAGCACAGAATGGTGATGATGATGATATCTGAGGATGTTTATTCTGTGTTAAGAGACTGATCTGCACTGTATCACACTATGGCTTTACTCTGCATTATCATGTACCAATGATGGAGGGAATATCAAGATATCAAGATGTTGAATGGAATGGAACGTCAAATGAACTGGCTGTTCTTTCTGAGATGTTTTGAATACTCAGCTGTACTCATTTGGGCAAATGGCCAGAATTTGACCACATTTGATTTGTGCCTTGTAGGTAGCGGATGTACTTTGAAGTTTGGAGTTCAGATATACACCAAGGAAAGTTCTGTCTCTGACGTTCTCTGCATTCCGAGTAATTATGCAACTGGTTCTGTTAGGTTTGTTGTCAATGGTGATCCCTGGGATATAGTCAATGTAATATAACAGGGATGGATCATTCAGGAGAATAATGTTAGTTCTCGAGAAATGCAGGAGTCTGTCCACGTACTCCTAGTTCAGCATTCTCTTGTAAACATGGAAGTCCTGAACTTGGTTACAGCTCTTAAAAAAAGCAAACAGAGCTCCACTGGATATGCACCATGCATCATGAGCCTCTTCGGAACTGTCATTAGCCTTGTCCATTTTAGAGTCCTCTTCTGAGAAAGAATTCAGTAGTGCGTCTCGGCTATGCCTCCATTGACAGATCCCCTAAGACAGGTGGGATATTTGGAAGGAACTCTCTAATACCTGTACATTTCAGAGTTTGCTTGAGTGTTCCCTTGTATTATTGGAAAAGCAGCTGTCTTTGAAAACCCCCCATGCTATTCCCTCGCCTCGGAAAAAAAGGAGATTAAATCAGATCTCCAAGCAGAAATCTCTGCAACCATTCCCATTGCTGTACCTTGCTGTGAACTGTAAGCAATTTTCCAATTGCAAAGTAATGATTTCCCCACTGCGTGGCTACAGGTCACAGTGGAACCTTGGAGGAAAGAGATCTGTTCAAGCATTTCTACTCAGTCAAGCTGATATGGAGGTACTCTCAGGAATCCCATCGCAATTAGGACTTCCGTGTGTATGCAAGATATCTGAGCTAGTTGACAGTGTTAACCTCCAAACACTGAGCAACTCAGACTTCAGCTGTCATGTTTTGTTTACCTGCTTGAGCAAAGTATCTTATTTTTATGTGACATTATTTTCTATTGTTAAACACAAAAGATTCTGCAGATGCTGGAAATTCTGAGTAATACATACAAATTGCTGAAGGGAATCAGGCAGTCTATGGAGAGGAATTAGCACTGGACATCTCAGGCTGAGGCCCTTCATCAGGACTGGAAAGGAAGGATTAAGTCTCCTTTCTGCAAGGTTTCATGTGATCTGCAACACTCTTCAGCCCCACAACAGGGAAATCATTATTCTGCTAGTGGAAAATTGCATTTCTAACTCTCCAGCTCTTTCTACACGAGTAGTGGAGACATTATTAGCATCTTACAATTCACAGCAAAGTACAGCAGTGGGAGAGGTTACAGAACTTTCCATTCAGAGTTCTGATTTAATCTTCTTTTTCAGAAACAAGGGAATAACAGACAGAGTGAACGTGGCGACCTTCAAAAGCAGCTGTTTTTCCAGTAATATAAGGGACCACCCAAGCAAACTATGAGGTGTACGGAAATTAAAGAGTCCCTTTCAAATATCCCACTGCCTATTAATAAATACTTCTTCAAAATCTACATTAGCTGCATCTACTGAAAAATAAATCTTTGATTCCTTCAACTGTAGAGCAGACTTTTGAGAATCTGTGCTAGCCGCTCTGACTAGCTCACAGTTACAAGCACTTTGTAAGTCATTTCCGTGCTTCTAAACTTTTGCAGATGGCTATGAGTTCATTAGTTCTAAATTTTCCAGTTTTATTTAGAAACTTCAAGCCTTTGAAGGAGTTGGGGAGAAACAAGTGTTGAAAGAAATGTCTACATCAAAGTTAATAAAATTTCATAGAAATGGACAAGCTTAATAATAGCTCCTAAGAAGCTCGTGATGCATAATGCATATCTACGAGAACTCTGATTTATGTAATGATCCACAGTTTAAACCAGAATCTGAATCAGAATCAGGTTTAATATCACTGACGTACAATATTATGCAAAACTCAAATACAGCCAGAGTGTGTAAGCTATTTACACAGTACTGCAGTCATTTTATGTACTGCACTGCACTGTACTGCTGCCAAAAATAAACAACCAATTTCATGACATATGTGAGTGATGATAAACCTAATTCTGATATGATAGATAGAGAGATAAATAGATAAATATACTTTATTAATCCCGAGAGAAATTTGGTTTCGTTACAGCTGCACCAACCAAGAATAGAGCGTAATATAGCAATACAAAAAACCCCAACAATCAAACACCAAAATGCAAACTATGCCAGATGGAAAATAAGTCCAGGACCAGTCTGAGTGTCTGACCCTCCATGGGAGGATCTGCACGTTCGATAGCCACAGGCAGGAACGACCCTCCGTGCCGCCAAGTGTGGTGTCACGGTGGAATGTGGCCGAAGTCCAACAGTAAAAAGTTCAATATCCAGTCTGCAAACACGTTCCTCGATTGTAATATACCCAGGATTGCACCATCCGTTGTTAGCCAGAACAGTAAGCACCCAACTCCTTTACGCTTACCGCTCTCCGTGCACTTCCGGTCAGTCCGAACGGTATTACCCAGTGAACTCCTCTTCTCCAAAAGTCTCTGTTGTCTTGACCCGGTCCTCTTTCCTCGGCTTTGTGATCCCCCCTCTGTGTGTTTTCCTCCGGATTTCAGCAGGGGTGTCCACCGCTTTGTTCGCTAAGCCGGCCGGTCTTTGCTGGTCCGTGAAATACACAATGCGACCTTGCTTCTGTCCCGCGTGTCGGGATATGGGTCTCTATTGTGGACTGAGTGAAAAGAGGATAGGGAGAGGGGAGGGAGCAGGAAATGATCAATAAACCAATTGTTTGGAATCAAATAACCTCGCATGGTGTTTCAGGGCTGGGTGGGTCTACACCCATACAACCCTTGCCCCTAGCACTCCTTCTCTGCCACCTGTACCACATCACTCCCATGGTGCTCCACCCTCACATATCCCAACATCCTTTGCTTCCACCAGATTTACAAGTTTGCTCGTGATGCCGATGCATTATCAGAGGAACTCTGATTTATGTAATGACACACAGTTTACACCCGAAGATTGTTGCATTGCAGGGAATGGTTTTGAGAAACACATACTGTAGTTCCTTGTCTAAAGGTGGCCATGAGCTCTGTAATTTGTGGTTGTGGAGAGGATATTTCCTATAGTGGGTGAGTCTAGGACCAGAGGGCACGGGCTCAGAATAGAAAGATCTCCTTCTAGAGCAGATATATGGAGGAACTTATTTCACCAGAGGATGGTGAATCTGTGGAATTTGTTGCTATAGATGCCTATGGAGGTCAAGATATTCTGTATATTTAAAGTGGAGCTTTTGATTAATAAGAGCATCAAAGGCTATGGGAAGAAGGCAAAAAAATGAGGTTGAGAGGGATAATAAATTAGCCATGGTGGAATGTCAGAACAGACTCAATGGGCCGAATGTTTCTATGTCTTATTGCCTTATATACTGATATACATGTGTAACAACACACATAAAAATTACTGGTGAATGCAGCAGGCCAGGCAGCATCTCTAGGAAGAAGCAGAGTCGATGTTTCGGGCCGAGACCCTTCGTCAGGACTAACTGAAAGAAGAGCTAGTAAGAGATTTCTAAGAGCTAGTAATCTCTTACTAGCTCTTCTTTCAGTTAGTCCTGACGAAGGGTCTCGGCCTGAAACGTCGACTGTACCTCTTCCTAGCGATGCTGTCCAGCCTGCTGTGTCCACCGGCAATTTTTATGTGTGTTGCTTGAAATACCAGCATCTGCAGATTTCCTCGTGTTACATGTGTTACACCCTGGTTAAGAGTTTTACTGCTATGCTGTAGGTCATTCATTTCAGCAGTTCTGAAAGAACAATTTGTTCAACATTGAGCATGTTTGGGTTTGAGCTAAAGATAAGGGGCAATGCAGTTCAACTTAGGAGTGTTGTGTCAGCCAGTGAGGATCATGGAATTGTGAGAAGGTTCCAGAGGACGCTGGGTGGAGAGAGGTTTTTGTGACGGACATTGGTGTGGTTCAAGGCCTTTTTGGTGTGAGCTGGGAGGACAGATGGCTGAGGATGCTGTCAAGGTGCTTTGTGCAGATGAATGGCTTCAAGAGGAAGGACCGATACTCCCATGGGGAAGCCCATTTGCTTGAGATGGATTTCAAGTAACATTCAGAAGGTGGTGTGTACTTTGACACAGATCGTGGGTCCAGCGCGGGATTTAAAGAAAACTACAAGCTGAGCACCAGCTTATGTGCACATTTGGACTGTGTTAACGGTAATGGGCCTTTTTTATTCTTTTGCTTTTCTTTTTCCTACTACCTGTTTGATAAAGCTGAAATTTGTAAATATACTTTCTTTACAGTTGTATGCAGTGTACAATGTTACTTCTTGCTGAAGGCTAATTGCACGGAAGCAGTATTTACATCATTTTCACACAGATTGGGGTTCGGGTGGTTGAGACATCCCAACTTCCTGGTTTTGGTAGGAACCAAGTCATACCAACCCTAGACATACGAAATTTGAGAAAAAACAACAGGAATTCTGCAGATGCTGAATTTGAGAAAAGTGGTTTTCTCACCGCTGAATCCAGGGGCTGTTAGCAAGTGGTTAACGCAGCACATCTCTAGGGGTTCCACTTGTGGCAATAAATCTAATCAGAGCAGCTAGCACCAGTTTTCAAAAGGGTGTACTACACTTGAAGAAGTTTAAGACTTTTCTTTTGAGTAAGTGCAGTTCACTTAGATTTTCTAAAAAGTACTTAATAACAGAATTAGAATAAAATCAGGTTTAATATCACTAACGTACATCATGAAATTTGTTAATTTTATGGCAGCAGCACAACAAAATCCATGATAAATAAATACAGAGAATTTTTTTTAAAAACTGAGTTGTGTTAAATATATATAATAGTTATTATATGTAGTGGAAAAAACAGAAATAAAAAGGTAGTGAAGTAGTGTTTATGAGTTCAATGTCCATTCTGAAATCAGATGGCAGAGGGGAAGAAGATGTTCCTGAATCACCTAGTATGTGTCTGCAGGCTTTTGTATCTTCGTCCCAACGGTAACAGTGTGAAGAGGGTTTGTCCTCGATGGTGGGGATCCTTAATGATGGATGCTGCCTTCCTGACTCTTTGAAGATGTCTTGGATATTATGGAGGCTAGCGCCCGTGATGGAGCTGACTAATTTTACAAGTTTCTGCAAAAACAGTGATGCAGCCAGTCAGGTTGCTCTCCGTGGTACATTTGTGGAAGTTTTCAAGTGTTTTAGTTAGCAAAACAAATCTCCTCAAATTCCGAATGAAATGTAGCCGCTGTCTTGCCTTCTTTGTAGCTGCATCAATGTATTGCATTCAGGTTAGGTTCTCAGAGATACTGATACCCAGGAACTTGGAAGCTACTCACTCTCTCCAATTCTGATCCTTCTGAAAGATGCACTTGTTTTGCATACTGTTCATGCAGATCAGAACGTTACACAGAGCATTGAGGTAAACAAGGTAAAACGACAATAATGCAGAATAAAGTGTAACAACCGTAAACAATAAGGTGCAAGATCATAACAAGGTATAGTGTGAGGTCAAGAGTCCAACTAGTCGTACTAGGGAACTCTAAGTACTAGGGACATCTGAAGTTCTGCACTCATTCAAAGATTGCCGTCTCCCAATTGGATTATGTCATGGAGCAGAAATAACCAACTGGGAGAAAGCAATTTTAATAAGCATGAATCTCAACATATGGTAGCATCAGTGACTCCTGTCCATTGGACTTAGACCATAAGACATAGATGCAGAATTAGGCCATTCAGCCCATTGGGTCTGCTCTGCCATTCTATCATGGCTGAACCCAGATCCCACTCAACCCCATACATCTGACTTCTCATCATAACCTTTGATGCCCTGACCAATCAGGAAACTATCAACTTCCACTTTAAATATACCCATGGATTTGGCCTCCACCGAACTCTGTGACAGTTAGCATTCCACAGATTCACTAGTCTCTGGCTAAAAAAATTCCTCCTTACCTCTGCTGTAAAAGGCCGCCCCTCAATTGTAAGGCTGTGCCCTCCAGTTCTGGATATCCTGCCATAAGAAACACCCTCTCCACATCCACCCTATCCAGCCCTTTCAACATTCAGTAGCTTTCAATGAGATCCCCATGCATTCTTCAAATTCTAGTGAATACAGGTCCAAAGCGGCTAAACACTCCTCTTATGTTAACCCCTTCATTCCCGGAATCATCCTCATGAACCTCCTCTGGACTCTCTCCAATGACAACACATCCTTTCTGAGATATGCAGACCAAAACTGTTGCCGATACTCCAAGTGCGGCCTGACTAGTGTCTTATAAAGGCTCAGCATTATCTCCTTGCTTTTATATTCTATTCCCGTTGAAATAAATGCCAACATTGCATTTGTCTTCTTTACCACAGACTCAACCTGCAAATTAACCTGCTGGGGGTCTTGCACGAGAACTCATAAGTCCCTCTGCACCTCTGATGTTTGAATTTTCTCCCCATTTAGATAATATTCTGCACTACTGTTCCTTTTACCAAAATGCATTATCATACATTTCCCAACAATGTGTTCAAACTGCTACTTTTTTTGCCCATTCTTCCAATTTACCTCAGACCTGTTTCAATCACATTGCTTTCTCAGCACTCCCTACCCCTCCACCTATCTTCATATCATCCACAAACTTTGTCATAAGGCCAGCTACTCCAATATCTAAATCATTGACAAACAATGTGAAAAGTAGCGATGCCAATACTAACCCTTGAGAAACATCACTAGTCACTGGCAGCCAACCAGAAAAGGCCTCCTTTTTCCCGACTCACTACCTCTTACCTGTCAGCCATTCCTCTATCCATGGCAGTATATTTCCTGTAATGCCATTGGATTTTATCTTCTTAAGCAGCCTGATGTGTGGTACCTTATTGGCTAGTTTGCCCTCATATTTCATCTTTTCCCTTCTTATAGCTTTTTTATGACCGACTTCCCTGACCAAGACATCAACCTAATGGATGAATTCCTGTTAAATGCCAAATTTCAGAATCCATAAAGCCATAGCTGGCTTCAGTTCAATTGCAGAATTGTAATGGACAATTACGAGAGAGATCACAATATTTCTATAGCTTCCTTCTCTTCCTTGTCCAGGAAAACTTACTGATGTTGTGACGTTATGGCAGGAAGTTTGAGAGATAATGAACAGATGCTGCCACTAATACCACCAGGAACATAGGAACAGCTTGCTGGTATCCTTTCTAGTGCCAGCCTTGTGCCTCAATTGACAGTTGGCAATGCCTCTGAAGAGAAAAGCCACCAAAGAGATGCATCAGGGATGACTTCTCATATTGATCAGAACTCTGTATAATGTGCAAAGATCAGAGAGAGCTCTTGATGAGTAAAATAATCATTTTCTCACATCTTCTATCCCTCAGTGATAATGATATGACTGAAAATTGTTTCTTAGTTTCCATGTGCTGAACAACCTCATTGGGTCAAATGAATGTTTGCACTTATTTTTGGTGGTTAACACAAACACTTCACTAGTGGCACATATTTAAGTGCCTTCAATTAAGTTCAAGTTGAAGCTGAATTTTAATTGTCATTCAACTAGACGTGAATACCCATGAATACAGACAAAAGGCCAAGGTGTAACTCACAGTACCAATAGTCATTCACAGCACAAGGCACATATAGCACACATAAAACAGCAGTAAAATACAGTCACACAAAAAAATATAATCCACATCCCTGAGTGCATGAATGTTACAGCAGTCTGCAGTCAAACACAGCTTGTCTTCGGCTGAGTGAACACTGGGAGGGCAGCACTGACCTGCTTATGCCACACCACACCGCTTCCGTCGCTCTAGTGGGTCACTCGACTCCGGTGATCCCCCACCACCCCGCCAGGCAGTGGCAAATAGTTGACATCGTGGCTTGAGGCCTACTCCTCTCTACTACTAAGACCAAACAGCTGTCCGTCATACACGCCCGCCGTTTGCCAGTAAACCAATGAATTGGACTTGCAGCATTCCTCACCACCACTGTCCAACAGGGTACTGTGATACAAGAAAAGCGATTAAGATGATCGCTCGCTGTTAGACTGCACACCGCCTTCATGCACCAATGCCTCTCTGTTGCAGGTAACATCACGGTCTACTCTAAGTCCATTTCCTTCCATTTCTCTGCCCGTGTCGTCGTGGTGGTGGTGGCTATCCCTCGAGGTCGAGGTTAATGGTCTTCGTTCTGAAGAAGTGGCCCACAGAGCGAAGACGCCTGTGCGTGTATTTGTTTAACGTGTACTTGATGTTGCACTCCAAGAAGCACACGATACTTCACAAATCAACCAACTGATTCCAATGGCATGGGAACCATGACGATTGGAGCTGATGGATTGTTGCAGCCTTCACCCGCCTTCACAGCCGTTGAGTTCGAAGTAACTTCCTCCGCCTGTTCCACCGTTGAGGTCTTGGTTGGATTGTTCTTTGTCAGGGACCTCACCCTTGACCTTACCGCCATGGGTGACCCTACCAGGAGCATAGCTCCAGACGGCATTGCTCTCGGGATCACAGGACCACAAAAGCCTCTCCACCATGACAAGATGACAATCCATGGAGAAGTCCGCAATGAGCAACTTGCTGATGGGGTAGACGTGCAGCCCCTTAAGTTCTTAATGTCCAGCAGGGTCTCACAATCAAAAAAAAATTAAATTACCATTTTAATTTTCCAAATCTTTGTATTACCAGGAAATCATGACACTCCTCTTAGATAATCGCACTATCTAGCCATTGGAATAATTACCAACAGTAAAGTCATCATGAAATCCAGAACCTAACCCAATCAGGACAGCAAAATGATCCGAAGCAGCACAAAATAAAAACACAATAAACATAAAGAAAACAACAAAAAAACCTAATAAATATAAATATAAAAGTATTCCTATAAAACACAATATACAAGTAATCGTTATATACCTAGAATGATTGTGTATACAGTTGAAGTCAGAAGTTTACATACACCTTAGCCAAATACATTTAAACTCAGTTTTTCACAATTCCTGACATATAATCCTAGAAAACATTCCCTGTATTAGGTCAGTTAGGATAACTACCTTATTTTAAGAATGTGAAATGTCAGAATAATAGTAGAGAGAATGATTTATTTCAGCTTCTATTTCTTTCATCACTTTTCCAGTGGGTCAGAAGTTTACATACACTTTGTTAGTATTTGGTAGCATTGCCTTTACATTGTTTAACTTGGATCAAACGTTTTGGGTTGCCTTCCACAAGCTTCTCACAATAAGTTGCTGGAATTTTGTTCCATTCCTCCAAACAGAACTGGTGTAACTGAGTCAGGTTTGTAGGCCTCCTTGCTCGCACACGCTTTTTCAGTTCTGCCCACAAATTTTCTATCATAATGCCTGAAGGTACCATGTTTATCTGTACAAACAAAAGTATGCAAATATAAACATCATGGGATCATGCAGCCATCATACCGCTCAGGAAGGAGACGCATTCTGTCTCCTAGAGATGAATATAATTTGGCGCAAAAAGTGCAAATCAATCCCAGAGCAACAGCAAAGGACCTTGTGAAGATACTGGAGGAAACAGGTAGACAAGTATCTATATCCACAGTAAAACGAGTCCTATATCGACATAACCTGAAAGGCAGCTCAGCAAGGAAGAAGCCACTGCTCCAAAACCGCCATTAAAAAGCCAGACCACAGTTTGCAAGTGCACATGGGGACAAAGATCTTACTTTTCGGAGAAACGTCCTCTGGTCTGATGAAACAAAAATTGAACTGTTTGGCCATAATGACCATCGTTATGTTTGGAGGAAAAAGGGTGAGGCTTGCAAGCCGAAGAACATCATCCCAACTGTGAAGCATGGGGGTGGCAGCATCATGTTGTGGGAGTGCTTTGCTGCAGGAGGGGCTGGTGCACTTCGCAAAATAGATGGCATCATGAGGAAGGAAAATTATATTGAAGCAACATCTCAAGACATCAGCCAGGAAGTTAAAGCTCAGTCACAAATCAGTCTTCCAAGTGGACAATGACCCCAAGCATACCTCCAAAGTTGTGGCAAAATTGCTCTAGGACAACAAAGTCAAGGTATTGGAGTGGCCATCACAAAGCCCTGACCTCAATCCAATAGAAAATTTGTGAGCAGAACTGAGAAAGCGTGTGCGAGCAACGAGGCCTACAAACCTGACTCAGTTACACCAGTTCTGTCTGGAGGAATGGAACAAAATTCCAGCAACTTATTGTGAGAAGCTTGTGGAAGGCAACCCAAAACGTTTGACCCAAGTTAAACAATGTAAAGGCAATGCTACCAAATACTAACAAAGTGTATGTAAACTTCTGACCCACTGGGAAAGTGATGAAAGAAATAGAAGCTGAAATAAATCATTCTCTCTACTATTATTCTGACATTTCACATTCTTAAAATAAGGTAGTGATCCTAACTGACCTAATACAGGGAATGTTTTCTCGGATGAAATGTCAGGAATTGTGAAAAACTGAGTTTAAATGTATTTGGCTAAGGTGTATGTAAACTTCTGACTTCAACTGTACATAAATGAGAATCAGAAACATGTTTAGTATCACCAATGTATGTTGTGAATGGGACGTGAGGTGTTGTGTATGTAGTGGTGATGGAATGGGTTAATGGATTGAGGTGTTTATCAGAATGATGAACTGTTTTCAAGTCCAGTGGCCATGCCGTAGCCTCTTCCCTGATGGGAATGGGACAAACGGTCCATAAGCAGGGTGATTAGGAACCTCCATGCAATTAGATAGATAGATAGATAGACAGACATACTTTATTGATTCGGAGGGAAATTGGGTTTCATTACAGTTGCACCAACCAAGAATAGAGTATTAATATAGCAATATAAAACCATAAATAATTAAATAATAATATGTAAATTATGCCAGATGGAAATAAGTCCAGGACCAGCCTATTGGCTCAGAGTGTCTGACCCTCCAAGGGAGGAGTTGTAAAGTTTGATGGCCACAGGCAGAAATGACTTCCTATGACGCTCTGTGTTACATCTCGGTGGAATGAGTCTCTGGCTGAATGTACTCCTGTGCCCAACCAATACATTATGTAGTGGATGGGAGACATTTTCAGACACCACCGTCAGAGAGTCCAGTTCCATCCCCACATCACTGGCCTTACGAATGAGTTTGTTGATTCTGTTGGTGTCTGCTAACCTCAGCCTGCTGCCCCAGCACACAACAGCAAACATGATAGCACTGGCCACCACAGACTCATGGAACATCCTCAGCATCGTCCAACAGATGTTAAAGGATCTCAGTCTCCTCAGGAAATAGAGACGGCTCTGACCCTTCTTGTAGACAGCCTCAGTGTTCTTTGACCAGTCCAGTTTATTGTCAATTCGTATCCCCAGGTCTTGCTGGCCAGTGAAGAGCACCACATTTGCTAATGCTTTCTTTTGCTTTCGAAGTCTGGCAAAAGACTGAAGCAGTTGTTAGCTTCATTGAACTTCTGCTGTTCTTTATGGACAGGACATATCGGGTAATTTTTCACATTTTTGTGTGGATGTTGCCAGTTTAATTGCACTGAAACAGTTTGGCTAGAGGTGTGATTGTTTCTGGAGCTACAGCACTGCAGCAGAGATAGTCTCTGGTTCCCGTAGCCTTTGTCAAAGCCAATGTTCCTGCTTGTTTTTTTTTAAACGATCCTAGTTGACAGAGAATTGGCTATCTGATAATGGGGACATTTGGGCGAAGCTGAGACTGACCCAGCTGCTAATCCTGTTGAGCTGAATGGTTGCAAATTTATTTTTGGGACATGTTACCTTCTGCCAATATCAGAATCAGAATCACAGTCAGGTTCATTATCACTGACTTAAGTAACAGGAAATGAATTGTTTTGTGGCAGAGATATAATGCAAATGTATAATACAAACTATAAATTTCAGAATCAATAAATGGTGCAGTAAAAAAGGAACATGGTCCATTCAGAAATCTGAGAGTAGAGGGGGAGAAAGCTGTCTCTAAAATGTTGAGTGTGAGTCTTCAGGTTCCTTTGCCTCCTGCTTCATGGTAGTAATGAGACGAAGATATCTCCTGCTTCATGGTAGTGATGAGACGAAGATATCTCCTGCTTCATGGTAGTAATGAGACGAAGATGTGTCCGGGATGGCATCAGTCCTTAGTGAAGGCTGTCGCTTTCTCATGGCACTGCTTCTCGAAGATGTCTCTTCAACCCTCTGCAGTCTCTTTCAGTCCTTCACATTGGAGCCTTTTCAGCAGGTGGTGGTGGAATCAGCTCAAATGTTGTCCACCATATATCTGTAGAAATTTACAGATTTACAGGAATAACCAGTTCCTTAGGGTTGTTATAGCTGGTGGGGTGGGGGGTGGGGGCAGTGTGTATAAGCTCCACTACCTATTAAATGCTGCCAATGGTGTGCATCTCAAATACCCTTTGACAACCAAGTCCAGCTCTTGGCCTTCATGTGTGGGTTAGCTGTACCATGAACCATTTCTACCAACAGGAGAAGAGTGGAGAAGAGTATCTGGCATCTCAAAACCAGTTGCTTTGGACAGATGAGGCTCAATAGTAATGCTTGGCAGTTCATCTATAACCATATATATAACCATATAACAATTACAGCACAGAAACAGGCCATCTCGGTCCATCTAGTCCATGCCGAACTCTTACTCTCACATAGTCCCACCGACCTGCACTCAGCCCATAACCCTCCATTCCTTTCCTGTCCATATATCTATCCAATTTAACTTTAAATTACAACATCGAACCTGCCTCACCCACTTCTGCTAGAAGCTCGTTCCACACAGCCACCACTCTCTGAGTAAAGAAGTTCCCCTCATGTTACCCCTAAACTTTGCCTTTAACTCTCAACTCATCTAGGAGAAGGAAAACTCTGACTGCAAACCCCCACCCCCCCCCCCAGCTGCGTTGTGGCTATACCCTCTCATGGGGAAGGTGTTGGGGGGTTGACTACACCACTGAAAATACAGTTGGGACAACTCAGTTGTGCTCAACGACTTGCCAACTGCTCAAGAACATATTCTGGGAAGTCATTTTATTAGGAAAGCAGGTGTGAATTTTGATCCAATTACTTGCGTGATTTGGCAGTTTAATGTTGATAGAGAGCAGGTCCCTACTGACGTTCCAGTAGAACGATATGAGGACAGGATATGTATTGTAGGGAGGATGTGAGTGAATGCAGAAGGTGTGACAGATGACTCAGAAGCCAGACAAATTATTTTAGATTGCCAGGCAGTCTATGCCAAACATAAACAGGACTGCAGCAGGATGCAAGGAGAGGTGCGTATATGAGGCCCTGATCCGAAATCCCAAAAGGATTATGGATTTCCAAAACAAACAGAGGCAGTTTGTAGAGAAAATTATTCAGAGTTTGTTAACACAACGTTTTGTGAGAAAAAGTATCTCCAAGTAATTCACCCATATAGCCAGTTCACAAATCTGATGGAAGTTAGAGACTCATCATAGATCAACAGGAATTGTATGAAGTTGCCTCTTTAACTGTCTGTACTGTAGCTACAAGTCCGAAGACTATGATTAAGCAGAATATTGTGGCAAAGCAGTTTGAAATGCTGGATATAAGTAATGGATTTTGCCCTGTTCCATGGAAAAGAGGGTGTCAATATAAAATTGCTTTCACTTGGAAAGGACAACAGTATACATGGACAGCATTGCCACAAGAGTTTCACAATTCACCCTCTATTTCCCATCAATGGTTGGCAAATGGACCTAGTGTTTAAATCAATATGTAGATGATCTATTGTTACAGACAGAAACCCAAGATGAGTATTACGAGTTGCTTAAAGAACTACTGCAATAGTTACAGGAGATGGGTTTGAAGGTGTTAGTTCTAAAAAGGATCAAATCATGAAGCAGCAGGTTAGTTACTTGGGAGTGGTCATAACCCCAGGGAGACAAGAGATTGATAGACAATGTGTGGATATGGTGGCAAAGCTACCTCTACCCTCAGATGCGACGGGACTGAGGTCCTTTCTTGGTTTGGTGGGGTATTGTAGAAACAACAGAGATGGCTTTGCCACCAAAGCTTGATTACTTATGAAGAACTGTCAGTACCTCCCGTTGAACTCTGTCTTTTTGTGTGTTTCCCCCTAGCTGTCAGTCTGTGGTTTTGTATTACCATGTGTTCCTGTCCCCGCTCCTGCTCTACTCCGGCCCCTGTATTACTGAGTACTCCGTCTCTCATCTGTTTCTCATTATTACCTGTATTGCTGCCACCTGTGTCTCATTGTGCTCCACCTATCATCTGCCATCTGCCTCTCTGTTTATTGCTCAGTCTAGTTCAGTCCTGTGTTTTGCTAGATTGTGTCAGTGAATTTTCCTGAACCTTTCCAGCATTTGTAACTGTACTCTGTCTGTCTGAAAATCAACTCTGCCTATTTCCCTGATTTCTCTGGATGTTTTGATCTCTGCCTGAACTTTGACACTGACTTTGTTTGCACCTTGGGATTTGTTACTCAATTGATATCACTGTGTGCAAGTACTGGGTCTGCGACTGGATCCCTGCTTCAGTGCCATGACAAGAAAGGAGTTCCACGGGAATGGAAATCAGAACACGCTAGGGCAGTTTCAGATCTTAAAACTAGCCTTGCAGAAGCACCTGTTCTTAAGACCCCAGATCCTTCTGAGCAGTTTTCTTTGCAGGCCACTGCCACTAGTAGCATGATATCAGCTGTGTTACTCCAGGAGACACATGGTCAACTAGAGCCAGTGGCATATGTATCTCGAATGGTCATGCTGGTAAAGCAAGATTATACAATATGTGAGCATGATCTGTCAGCAGTGTTTTGGGCAGTTAAACATTTCACTTGTATTGTGAACCTTAATCTATTAACCATTTTAACAGATGATACTCCAAATTAGCTTTTACTTGATGGTTGTATCAAAGATGGAACAGTTAGTCAAACTCTGCTAGTCTGATGGACATTGTTGTTACAGGGTCGTAATGTTGCAGTTAAAAGAGTTAACGGTGCAACCATTCTTGCTGATGAGCTAACTTAGGGTGACCTCATGAGCGTCAGGTGAAAGTCATACAAGTACAGAATGAACCGTTCATTCCTATCTTACAATAAGGAGAGGAAAATAAAGCAATCTGTTCAGAAAGTTCCTCTTTTGGGATCTTTGTTGATGGATCGTCATCATTTCAGGATGGAGAGAGACTTTGGGACGTGGTATATATGTACGGGATGAGTAAAGTGTAGAGATGGAAAGTGTTGCAATCAAGTTCCCTGCAACAATGAGAGCACAAGCAGCAGAACTTGCTGCTGAAGCTTTTGTTGTCAGTCATCCAGACAGATATCCTTCAGGAGCAATCATACACTCAGATAGCATGTATGTTTGTAATAGTTTGACTGACTAGTTACCATTATGGGAAGCTATAGGTTATGTTTCAGCAGATGGTAAACTTTTACCATCAGCACCCCTGTAGAAGTATATATTTGAGAAGGCAAGAGGAAATACTTATGGAGTAAAGAAGGTGAAGACTAATGCAGACTTCCTCAGAAGAGAACAGGAAGGCTGATGATTTAGCCAAACTAGGAGCAAGATGCAGGGTGAAATGGAATCCGGAAACAGGAGGAATGACGACACAGAAACAAGCAAACAGTATACCTATAGATTTAGTTAAGGTCAATGAGATCTCCACACATTCTTCTAAATTCCAGGGAGTACAGGCCCAAAGCTGCCAAACACGCCTCATATTTTAACTCCTTCATACTGGGAATCATCCTCGTGAACTTCCTCTGGACTCTCTCCAATGATAATACACCCTTTCAGAGAAAAGGGACCCAAAACTGTTGACAATACTTCAAGTGTGGCCTGGCTAGTATCTTATAAAGCTTCAGTATTATCTCCTTGTTTTTATATTCTATTCCCCTGGAAGTCTGCTGTATTGTTCCTTTTATCAAAATGCATTATCATACATTTCCCAACAATGTATTCCATCTGTTGAAGAATCTGTGTTGGTGGCCAAAGGTGCAAGGAGATGTAGAACATTATTGTAAGAATTGTTGGATTTGAGCCCAGTATAACCCTGATAAATTGGCTGAAAATGCAGTTTTAAGACCCACGTGGCCAGTAGAAGGACCATGGGTTCACTTGCAGATTGATTTTGCAGGACCTTTACAGCAGTTATAATGGGTGACTTCAATCTACATGTAGACTGGGTGAACCAAATTGGTAAAGGTGCTGAGGAAGAGGATTTCTTGGAATGTATGCGGGATGGTTTTTTGAACCAACATGTCGAGGAACCAACTAGAGAGCAGGCTATTCTGGACTGGGTTTTGAGCAATGAGGAAGGGTTAATTAGCGATCTTGTCGTGAGAGGCCCCTTGGGTAAGAGTGACCATAATATGGTGGAATTCTTCATTAATATGGAGAGTGACATAGTTAATTCAGAAACAAAGGTTCTGAACTTAAAGAGGGGTAACTTTGAAGGTATGAGGTGTGAATTAGCTAAGATAGACTGGCAAATGGCACTTAAAGGATTGACGGTGGATATGCAATGGCAAGCATTTAAAGGTTGCATGGATGAACTACAACAATTGTTCATCCCAGTTTGGCAAAAGAGTAAATCAAGGAAGGTAGTGCACCCGTGGCTGACAAGAGAAATTAGGGATAGTATCAATTCCAAAGAAGTAGCATACAAATTAGCCAGAGAAAGTGGCTCAGCTGAGGACTGGGAGAAATTTAGAGTTCAGCAGAGGAGGACAAAGGGCTTAATTAGGAAGGGGAAAAAAGATTATGAGAGAAAACTGGCGGGGAACATAAAAACGGACTGTAAAAGCTTTTATAGATATGTAAAAAGGAAAAGACTGGTAAAGACAAACGTAGGTCCCCTGCAGACAGAAACAGGTGAATTGATTATGGGGAGCAAGGACATGGCAGACCAATTGAATAATTACTTTGGTTCTGTCTTCACTAAGGAGGACATAAATAATCTTCCAGAAATAGTAAAGGACAGAGGGTTCAGTGAGATGGAGGAACTGAGTGAAATACATGTTAGTAGGGAAGTGGTGTTAGGTAAATTGAAGGGATTGAAGGCAGATAAATCCCCAGGGCCAGATGGTCTGCATCCTAGAGTGCTTAAGGAAGTAGCCCAAGAAATAGCAGATGCATTAGTGATAATTTTTCAAAACTCGTTAGATTCTGGACTCGTTCCTGAGGATTGGAGGGTGGCTAATGTAACCCCACTTTTTAAAAAAGGAGGGAGAGAGAAACCGGGGAATTATAGACCAGTTAGCCTAACGTCGGTGGTGGGGAAACTGCTGGAGTCAGTTATCAAGGATGTGATAACAGCACATTTGGAAAGCGGTGAAATGATCGGACAAAGTCAGCATGGATTTGTGAAAGGAAAATCATGTCTGACGAATCTCATAGAATTTTTTGAGGATGTAACTAGTAGAGTGGATAGGGGAGAACCAGTGGATGTGGTATATTTGGATTTTCAAAAGGCTTTTGACAAGGTCCCACACAGGAGATCAGTGTGCAAACTTAAAGCACACGGTATTGGGGGTAAGGTATTGGTGTGGGTAGAGAATTGGTTAGCAGACAGGAAGCAAAGAGTGGGAATAAACGGGACCTGTTCAGAATGGCAGGCGGTGACTAGTGGGGTACCGCAAGGCTCAGTGCTGGGACCCCAGTTGTTTACAATATATATTAATGACTTGGATGAGGGAATTAAATGCAGCATCTCCAAGTTTGCGGATGACAAAAAGCTGGGTGGCAGTGTTAGCAGTGAGGAGGATGCTAAGAGGATGCAGGGTGACTTGGATAGGTTGGGTGAGTGGGCAAACTCATGGCAGATGCAATTTAATGTGGATAAATGTGAAGTTATCCACTTTGGTGGCAAAAATAGGAAAACAGATTATTATCTGAATGGTGGCCGATTAGGAAAAGGGGAGGTGCAAGGAGACCTGGGTGTCATTATATACCAGTCATTGAAAGTGGGCATGCAGGTACAGCAGGCGGTGAAAAAGGCGAATGGTATGCTGACATTTATAGTGAGAGGATTCGAGTGCAGGAGCAGGGACGTACTACTGCAGTTGTACAAGGCCTTGGTGAGACCACACCTGGAGTATTGTGTGCAGTTTTGGTCCCCTAATCTGAGGAATGACATCTTTGCCATAGAGGGAGTACAAAGAAGGTTCACCAGATTGATTCCTGGGATGGCAGGACTTTCATATGAAGAAAGACTGGATGAACTGGGCTTGTACTCGTTGGAATTTAGAAGATTGAGGAGGGATCTGATTGAAACGTATAAGATCCTAAAGGGATTGGACAGGCTAGATGCAGGAAGATTGTTCCCGATGTTGGGGAAGTCCAGAATGAGGGGTCACAGTTTGAGGATAGAGGGGAAGCCTTTTAGGACCGAGATTAGGAAAAACTTCTTCACACAGAGAGTGGTGAATCTGTGGAATTCTCTGCCACAGGAAACTGTTGAGGCCCGTTCATTGGCTATGTTTAAGAGGGAGTTAGATATGGCCCTTGTGGCTACAGGGGTCAGGGGGTATGGAGGGAAGGCTGGGGCAGGGTTCTGAGTTGGATGATCAGCCATGATCATAATAAATGGCGGTGCAGGCTCGAAGGGCCGAATGGCCTACTCCTGCACCTATTTTCTATGTTTCTATGTTTCTATGTTTACCTCCATCACCTGGAGGACTGAAATATATCCCTGTGATAGTACATACTTTCTCTAAATGGGTGGAGGTTTTTCCAACCAGAAATAGCACCGCTAAGATTACAGCTAGGATTTTGTTCGAGAGAGTCTTTACTCGTTGGAGATTGCCAAGGAGTTTAGAATCAGATCATGGTCCTCAATCCACTGCACAGGTGATGCAAAATCTGATGGGACAGTTTGGGGTAAAGCAGAGGTTTCATATCCCTTATTGACCCCAATCCAGAGGATTTGTTGAATGGATGAACGGGACTTTGAAGACAATGTTAGCTAAAATGACTAAACAGCACAGGATCACATAGGTCACTGCCTTATCCTATGTCCTCATGATGCTCTGTACCACCAAAGATTCTTCTACTGCTTTTACATCTTTTAGGTTGGTGACCAGGAGGGAAATGAGAGGGTTAGAATTCCTGGTTGAGTTAGATTTATCAAAGCATGTCTTTATTGTAAAGGACAAAGGGGTGCAGCAATTAATCAACTCTATTAAGGAAGCCCATTATGTCACAGCCTGTAAAATGGGATGGAAGAAATAAAGCCTATTTTGACGTGCAAACAAAACCTAGGGAGTTGTGGATAGGACAGAAGGTTACAATCTCAGTACATCAGCTGGGCCCTTTTACATCTTGGAGATAGTCAAAGTCCTCTAGTAGCTGAAATCCATAAGGCACGTTGTCAATGAGATGCTCTGGATGGAGATGATGATGCTCTTAGATTTATTTTTCAAGCAATCGACGATGATGATGATGAGGGAGCAGCTGGATCCCCAGTGAGTTTGGCAACCAGTTCTAGATTGTACCCGAAAGTTAAGGATAGCCCACTTCATGCTCAGTGTTAAGAAGGGAGGGTAATCTTTACAATCGCCTAAGCCAAGGCAAAGACAATGGAAGCAGATGGGAGTTTGCGTTCACCACCAGATATTCTGGAAATACAGCTGGGGATAGAGACCTTGAATTTAGAGGAGGAATCAGATAATTAGCTAAGTACAGAAATTGCTCTTGATATTTTTATTTACAGGTGTTTGGAAATGAGTCGGGTTAGAATACTACTGATGAGTAGCCTCATAATGGTCGAAAGCTCTTTTGAAGATTGCATGTACTACATACATATTTATGAAGGACTGAGATGAGATTGCATAGAAGAAATGAGACTGATCTCTGTTGACATTTGTGGTTGAATAACGGTAATATGGGGGAAAATTGGGAGTACGAGGATAACAGTGGGACATCATGTTTTATCGTGAATGTAGTGGTATTGTTGATGTGGACACAAATCAGAAATAAGGTTATGGATTACCATGTACCCAGGTAACTCAATCCTGGTGGACCTGGAGCTCTAAGATTTTCTATTCATACCTTACTCCACGGTGTGAATGATGAAAACTGATACCATAATCACCTTTGCTAGTCCTTTGTTGTATGATAAGCTTCGGACCCACAACGTGAGTAAATTTGCTTTTTGTCATTGAAAAGGAAAATATTGAGCTTATCTAGAGAATTTAATTAAGAATAGATTAACAGATTGTAGGCTTGTTTCTTATGATTATTCTTTAACTATCTTATCTGTTAATAACAGAATATTTCATTTTACAGCAGAGTGGGATAGAGTTACTTAGCGTAATGAAGCTATTATTAAACAATGGGATAAGTTATCCAAGACTATTAAATATCATGTGGGTTGAGCTAATGATGTTTTGCAGAATCCATCCTTTTGGGATTGAAGTTTGGAACTGGAGGTTAAATGTTAATGTATATCCTTGGTTGTGTATTGCTTCACATGTTATTATTGCTTTGCCATTGGTTCCAATGGTTATCCAATGTATTTGTCCCCAGTGTTTTTTTTATGGCAACTTTAATAACTTAAAGTGCCACATGCCAGTCTAAATCTCTTTTTGGTGATTTTGGCTGTTTTCATTCCATGATGTTTTTAAGTATTATTGATTGCTGATAAATGCCTTTTCATATGGTATGAAAGTGGGTACATTTTTATCATGTTTCTTTGTGTTTTTGTATTGATGATATTTTTAAATCTTTATCAGTATTATTTGATGTAGTCATGGATGCTGATGTTCCTTTTGTGCTATATTCACTCAGACATAAACAGTAGTGTGTTTCCCCAGGGTTTTCTGTGGATCGAAAGAGGGGAGATGTTGGCCATGGCAGCTTTGAAATATGGAAGAAAATGTCGAACTCGAATGGGTGAAAGACAGTGGAAGCAGACAAACCAATTGTCTTTGTTCCTGCCATGTGCTTGGAGATGGAGTCTACCATTTTGTGGAACTGTTTTATGCCCTCCATTTTGAGTTTTAGATGCTTGGCTTGATCAGTGTTTTAAAGAAGACAAAATTATACTTCAGGTAATCTGATGGATTAGAGATTATTTCCGATTAAGAAGTTATTTGTGAGGTGTTCTTTGATTGGATATAACATGCAGGTTTTTGACTGTTGGAGTCAGTATCCATTTTGCATAAATCAAGCTCATTGCTGAATGAGAAGAACGAGTCATGAATTAACGATTGTCATGCTGGAAAGAAGGCATTAATGGATTCTGACCTGGAGCAGAGCCAATAAAAAGGTGTTAAAGGTCAGACACATGACCTACAGCCAATGACACTGGAATGCTACATTTGAATTGATAAGAAATGAATATAAAAGTGGACACTTCGATTGCGCTGTTAGTGATAATTTTGGAGAATCACCATTGCGAGGAATAACCCCCATGCCAGGGGCTGGCCAAACAAAGACAATTGTCTGGCCAATGGAGATAGAAACATAGAAACATAGAAAATAGGTGCAGGAGTAGGCCATTCGGCCCTTCGAGCCTGCACCGCCATTCATTATGATCATGGCTGAGCATCCAACTCAGAACCCAGCCTTCCCTCCATACCCCCTGACCCCTGTAGCCACAAGGGCCATATCTAACTTCCTTTTAAACATAGCTAATGAACTGGCCTCAACAGTTTGCTGTGGCAGAGAATTCCACAGATTCACCACTCTCTGTGTGAAGAAGTTTTTCCTAATCTCGGTCCTAAAAGGCTTCCCCTCTATCCTCAAACTGTGACCCCTCGTTCTGGACCTCCCCAACATCGGGAACAATCTTCCCGCATCTAGCCTGTCCAATCCCTTTAGGATCTTATACGTTTCAATCAGATCCCCCCTCAATCTTCTAAATTCCAACGAGTACAAGCCCAGTTCATCCAGTCTTTCTTCATATGAAAGACCTGCCATCCCAGGAATCAATCTGGTGAACCTTCTTTGTACTCCCTCTATGGCAAAGATGTCTTTCCTCAGATTAGGGGACCAAAACTGCACACAATACTCCAGGTGTGGTCTCACCAAGACCTTGTACAACTGCAGTAGTACCTCCCTGCTCCTGTACTCGAATCCTCTCGCTATAAATGCCAGCATACCGTTCGCCTTTTTCACCGCCTGCTGTACCTGCATGCCCACTTTCAATGACTGGTGTATAATGACACCCAGGTCTCGTTGCACCTCCCCTTTTCCTAATTGGCCACCATTCAGATAATAATCTGTTTTCCTATTTTTGCCACCAAAGTGGATAACTTCACATTTATCCACATGAAATTGCATCTGCCATGAGTTTGCCCACTCACCCAACCTATCCAAGTCACCCTGCATCCTCTTAGCATCCTCCTCACTGCTAACACTGCCACTCAGCTTCGTGTCATCCGCAAACTTGGATCCCCTATTTCTGTGTTCTAAATTGGACAAGTGGTCTCAGTGAGTATTGCAGACATCCCACCTCTCCCGGAAGTTCTGGGAGTCTCCCGTATATGAATAATGGCTCCCTGATGCCCGCAAATTATATACAATATCACGGAAATCAATTTTTTTTGAGAGCGAGCAAGCGAAAGAAAGCAAGTGAGAGAGCGTGGGAGAGAAAGCAAGCGAGAGAGTGCGCGAGAGAGAAAGTGAGAGAGAGAGCGAGAGAGCGCGCGAGCGAGAGAGCGAGAGAGAGAGCAACAGAAAAAGCAAGCAAGAGCGTGAGAGAGCAAGCATGCGAGAGGGAGTGCGAGAGAGCAAGCAAGCGAGAGCGCGAGAGAGAAAGTGAGAGAGAGAGTGAGAGAACGAGAGAGAAAGCAAGTGAGAGTGCAAGAGAGAGAGCAAGAGCGCGAGAGAGAGAGAGCACGAGAGAGAAAGCAAGCGAGAGCGCGAGACAGCGCGCAAGGAACCACGAGAGAGAGAGAGCGCGAGCGCGAGAGCGCGCCATGGCAGAGTGTTCCAAAAAAAAAGAAAATATAAAATGTACGTCACCCCCGCCTACACTAAAGTGTACCCCTGCCTAATAGGGGTCAAAAATAATGACAGTGTTGCTCGCTGCACTGTTTGCAACAGCAACTTTTCTATTGCCCATGGTGGGTTAAGACTGTAAAAGATATGTTGAGGTGAGTTTAACAGGTATCATTCATTCATTAGCATAGCCAAAGTTATTTAAACTAGCCGGCCAGCTGCTAAGGAGCTGCTCTATTGTAGACATCCCACCTCTCCCAGAAGTCTCCCGCAAATTGATGGTGCTACCTCCCTGAAATCAGTTTTTGCAGGGTGGGATGTCTGGTATTGGTACAGAAGGAACAGTGGAACTCATGGTTTAAGCTGTTGGTCTGGGATCAACATAGTTATGTTGTTGTTTGTGCAGAGTCAATAAAGTGCGAGCTTCCATTAATTACGAGTTGCGTAGTGTTTCCTAACCTAGTTCCATTGATGAGTGGTTGACAACTGTGAACTGGTGTGCTGGTGAGGATGCTGAAGCCTTTCAGTTGTAACAAAAGACACAATAGGCTGGGTCTGTTTTCCTTGGATCTTAGAAGGCCGAGCAGTGATCTGGTACATATATGGTATGTAAATTATGAATAGGTGTGTGATTGATGCAAATCTGGGCTGAGAAGTGGCAGATGGAGTTCAAACCAGATAAGTGTGAGATGTTTCATTTTGGTAGGTCTAATATGATGGCAGAATATAGTATTAATGGTAAGACTCTTGGCAGTGTGGAGGATCAGAGGGATCTTGGGATCTGAGTCCACAGGACGCTCAAAGCAGTTGTGCAGGTTGACTCTGTGGTTAAGAAGGCGTACGGTGTATTGGCCTTCATCAATCATGGAATTGAATTTAGGAGCCAAGAGGTAATGTTGCAGCTATATAGAACCCTGGATATTTTCTTCCATATTTCAAGTATACCCCACTTGGAGTACTGTGCTCATTTCTGGTCGCCTCACTACAGGAAGGATGTGGAAACCATAGAGAAGGTGCAGAGGAGATTTACAAGCATGTTGCCTGGATTGGGGAGCATGCCTTTTCTCCTTGGAGTGACGAAGGATGAGAAGTGACCTGATAGAGGTGTATAAGATGATGAGAGGCATTGATCGTGTGGAGAGTCAGAGGCTTTTTCCCAGGGCTGAAATGGTTGCCACAAGAGGACAGGTTTAAGGTGCTGGGGAGTAGATACAGAGGAGATGTCAGGGAACACACATCAAAGTTGCTGGTGAACGCAGCAGGCCAAGCAGCATCTGTAGGAAGAGGTGCAGTCGACGTTTCAGGCCGAAACCCTTCGTCAGGACTAACTGAAGGAAGAGTGAGTAAGGGATTTGAAAGCTGGAGGGGGAGGGGGAGATCCAAAATGATAGGAGAAGACAGGAGGGGGAGGGATAGAGCCAAGAGCTGGACAGGTGATTGGCAAAAGGGGATACGAGAGGATCATGGGACAGGAGGTCCGGGAAGAAAGACAAGGAGGCGGGGGGGACCCAGAGGATGGGCAAGAGGTATATTCAGAGGGACAGAGGGAGAAAAAGGAGAGTGAGAGAAAGAATGTGTGCATAAAAATAAGTAACAGATGGGGTACGAGGGGGAGGTGGGGCCTAGCGGAAGTTAGAGAAGTCGATGTTCATGCCATCAGGTTGGAGATGTCAGGGTAGTGCGTGGAATGGGCTGCTGGCAACAGTGGTGGAGGCGGATACGATAGGGTCTTTTAAGAGACTTTTAGATAGGTACATGGAGCTTAGAAAAATAGAGGGCTATGGGTAAGCCTAGTAATTTCTAAGGTAGGGACATGTGCGGCACAACTTTGTGGGCCGAAGGGTCTGTATTGTGCTGTAGGTTTTCTATGTTTCTACGGTGGATAAAATCTTTTCCCCTATACTTGAGTTGCGTTAAACTAGAGGGCATTGATAAATGATGAGTAGTTGGAGGTTGAAAGGGAATCTGTGCAGCATTTTTCAGACAGAGAAAGGCCGGAACCCGGAATGCACCACAATGGAAACAAGTATTGTAATAAGCTCTTTGGGCTTGTGCGGGGAGTTGGAGAGTATTGGCCTCTGAGGTTTTTAAGAGCAGCTGAATTGTTATTTAATGAGACTCTTTAATCATTTAGACTTCCTTGTGTTTTTTCTCGAGCGACTCTCTCTCTGAAGTACTGTCTCCTGTTGTTTTCTGTTTAAACTTAGTAAGTTTATTTTGATAGGCACGCAGATTCTGTGTTACTTGCGTTATTTAAGCAGATGCCTGATTAGCGATATTCACAGGGTCCTAGTTTTCAGCATGCATGTCCTGTGGTGTTGCTCAGCCGAGCCACCGATTGGCTGCCATCTCCACGTCACAGTCTGTCTTTCCTCTGCACTTGGCTTCTGACATTGCCAGTGCACATTGTGTCAGGTTTTTATGCAACTTTTAAGAAGAATTTAGAGGAATACCTGAATATCTGAGGCATAGAACATTATAGACAAAATGAGCATATTTGAGCCTGGTGTAGATAAATGCAATAGCTGTTGTGGACATGATGGACTATTTGATCTGTTTCCATGCTATTCAACGTTATGATACTAAGTCAAAGTGCTCAAGACTAGCAGAATGCTTTCCCTTGTATCTATGGGTACATGAGGAGAGAAAGTAAGTTATAGATCTGCAAAACCATACAGGAGTACTGTGAGAAGTTCTAGGCACAGCGTATTAGAAAGCGCATATATTGGATTTCAGAAAAGTGAAGCATAGATTTAACAGAACAATATTTGGACCACAAGGGTTAAATTGAAAGATTACAAAGTTAGGGATTGTTGATAGCTTCAAATCAGATTCCCCGTAAGAAGTATAGTCCTGATTTTCATTCAGTAATTTCGACCACAGCTGTTGCAGCAGCTCACAAAAATTGAATTCTGAGAAGGCACTGTAGGCCAAACAGCATGTCAAGTGTTGGCTAAACACTTGAATCATGTTTGTGTGCATCTAGCAACAGGTCAGACAATTGCTGGTCAATTACCTGTTGTGATTTCAGCACTTGCTTTGAAATGCCATTCAATAGAGCCTCAGGTTAGATGGAACAAAGCAGCAAATCGTAATAAAAACAAGTTGCCATAATGCACTGTTCCATAAGGATATAGTTACAGCCACCTTTAGTTTCGACATAAACAATCTATGTAAGGAATTGGCTGAAGGAGAAATTATAAGTGATGCATATGGGTTTAATTGCAACATTTAAGAAACGTTTTGATAAGTATGGATGGGAAGGCTATGGTCCAGGTGCTAGGGATAGCAGGTCAGGATAACAGGTCAGCAAGACAAGATGGGCTGAAAGGCCTGTTTCTGTGCTGAACTGCTTTATGACTCAGAGGTTGATAGATTCTTGATTACTCAGGACATGAAGGGATGCAGAAAGAATGCAGGAGATTGGGCTGAGAGGGAAAATGGATCAGCCATGATGAAATGGCGGAGCAGACTCATTGGGCAAATGGCCTAATTCTACTCTTAAATCTTATGGTCTTATGACTCTGCATCTAAGTGTGGCAATGGTTGAAGACAGTGTACATCTTGAAGAAGACTCTTGGCCCAAAAGGCCAGCTATTTATTCATTTCCACAGATGCTGCCTGACCTGCTAAGTTCCTCCAGCATTTTGTGTGTGTTGCTTTAGATTTTCAGCATCTGCAGAATCTCTTGTGTTAATCAAAACATCTGCCTTTTATTTTGCCAATAGGTACAGCAGGAGGAGAGGTAGATGACAAACACAGTACAAAGAGGGAAAAAAAGAGAACAGATAAACATGTTAACACAGAAGAACAGCAGCTTCTCTGAGTACAGATACACTGTTTATATCAGCAAGAAACCTTTGGATTTGGGTCAGATGACTTGAGGTATATTCTGCAGAACATATCCTTACTCTTACTATGACTGCATGGTTCCAAGCAGACAATAAAGATATGTTGTATTAACAGTGGATCAGTCCCCATCATTGTTTTTATCATGCAGCATTTGAGAAGAGCAGATGTGTAAATATGATCTAAGTACCAGCAGAATATTGTCCAAAGTTTATTGTGAAACCTGTGTTCTGTTCATTCAAGTAAATTAGCTCGTTGGTTTGTAACAGGTTTTGATCTACCGGACTTTTTATAAACCTAAATTACGGAAATTAGTGTGGGCACATGGCCAAGTGGTTAAGGCATTGGACTAGCGACCTGAAGGTTGTGAGTTCGAGCCCGAGCCAAGGCAACGTGTTGTGTCCTTGAGCAAGGCCTTAATCACACATTGCTCTGCGACGCCACTGCTACCAAGCTGTATGGGTGCTAATGCCCTTCCCTTGGACAAGATTGGTGTCGTGGAGAGGGGAGGCTTGCAGCATGGGCAACTGCTGGTCTTCCATACAACCTTGCCCAGGACTGCGCCTTGGAGAGTGAAGACTTTCCAGGCGCAGATCCATGGTCTCACAAGACTAATGGATGCCTTAAAGAAATTACGGAAAGATAACAGCAACATGTAGTAGAGGTAAGAGTTTATAGCATGCTGTTCATATAGGAAATAGCCTCAATGCAGTCCCCTGTAAAGCTATCTCAGCTACAGTAGATATTGAACTGTACTGAAATATACCTTTTGCATTTTTGCATTTTTATATTCTGTACTTTCACTTTTTTTTGGTTGCCATTTACATGATTTTTTGCGTGTGAGAGGGGAGTGGTGTTTGATTATTTTATTTGAATGGATTGGTTCCATGGTTGTTCTTTGTTTAATGACTGTCTGTGGAGAAAATATAATTTTAGGGTTGCACATTGCATACATACTTTGATAATAAATGTACATTGATCTTTGAACTTTGGACAAAGTTTGATGGCTGGAGTGCAAAAGTCTATATGAGATAGGAGCAGATGATTCTGAAAAGCAGAAAGTCAACAGCAGAACCAAAATTTCTAATAGGGAAATTAGAGAAAGTATTTTTGAACAGAGGATGATTACATTATGGAAATGTGTCGCAAAGTAATTATTTAAAAGAGTCTGAAATACACTTTAAAAGGGAATATGATAATTTGGCTTGAGGGTAAAATAATTCTGGTTGCTATGAGAGGAGATCAGGCAAGTACTTCATGCATTATTATATGCTTATGCACAATCCCTGTTGTGGATACATTGAATTATAAAAGATAAAGCAGCTGAATAATAAAAATATAGCTCAAGCAGAGATTCAAGATCTAAACCTTAATGACAACTGGCAGTAGTACAGTTCACCATTGACTGCCTGTGAACATTATATATTGTTGTGGAATCTCCACTTTTCCTCTGCCATTTCGGTGAAATCTTTTACATGGATGATTGATGTATCACAAGCAGTGAAAATTGAGGTTCCATGTTGCTAACAGGACATCTTATCAATCCCATCACAGGCAAAGCACTCTCCACTACAGAGCACATCTAAAAGGAACTCTGTCATAAGAAAGCAGCAACCATCATCAAGGAGCCCCACCATCCAGGCCATGCACTGATCTTACTGCTGCCCTCAGGAAGAAGGTACAGGAGCCTCAGAGCCCACACCACCAGGTTCAGGAACAGTTATTACCTCTCAAACCATCAGGCTTCTGAAAGTGCGGATAACTTTACTCTTTGCTTTTCAATATTTTTATTATTAATTACTTACATAGACGAATACAAAATACAATAGACAATAGTTGCAGGAGTAGGCCATTCGGCCCTTCGAGCCAGCACTGCCATTCACTGTGATCATGGCTGATCATCCACAATCAGTACCCTGTTCCTGCCTTCTCCCCATATCCCTTGACTCCACTATCTTTAAGAGCTCTACCTAACTCTTTCTTGAAAGCATCCAGAGAATTGGCCTCCACTGCCTTCTGAGGCACAGCATTCCACAGATTGTTACATGTTACCAGTAGCACTCAGACGAGTGACCTGATAAACTTCTGTGAGATCACCCCTCATTCTCCTAAGCTCCAAAGAGTAAAGATCTAGATGGACAGCCTCTCCCTATGACTCTGGCCCTCCATTCCTGACATTATCCTTGTAAATCTCTTCTGCACCCTCCCCAGCTTGGCCATGTCTTTCCTATAACAGGGTGACCGAAACTGTGCACAATACTCAAAGTGTGGTCTCACCAATGTTTTACTGAACTGCAACATTGTGGCCCTACTCCACAACTTGATGGCCTGACTGATGAAGGTCCGTATGCTAAATGTTGTCTTCACCACACTCTCCACTTGCACAACTGTTTCAGTAAACTTCACACGTGTAACAATTAAATAACAAAAATACAAGAAACTCACATTAGGGTATTATGGAAACAGAAACAAGATTGAATTGCCCCATAACTATGTATAATAAATTAACCATAATCTTGAAAAGGTATATTTTATTCTAATCTAAAGCAAAATCAAAACCCCATAACAAAACAGAAAAAAAGAGGGGAAAAAAAAGCTGTTTGGTTAAAAGAAAAGAAAAAAAATCTCTGACATACAGTCGTAAATTCGTACACATAATAGCCATCATCATTGCTGACCAAATCGAAAGTTGTGAAAGTAGTTCCAAAAAGGTCCCCATAATGTGAAAAAATCTTGTCTAGGTGTAGAAATAGAACACCTAATCTTCTCTAGATTTAAACATGACATAACATCAATCAACCAATGGGCATGAGTCGGCGGAGTGGCATCTTTCCATTTAAGCAACAAAACTCTTCTGGCTAAAAGAGAAATAAAAGTCAAAATATGCAAATCATTCGGCTTAAGAGTAAAATCATTTCCTTCAACAATGCCAAACAAGGCAGTCAGAGGGTTGGGTTTAAAGTTTACTTTAAAAAGCTCCGAGAAAGTTTGAAATAATTCTTTCCAAAATTTATCAAGCCGCGGGCAGGACCGAAACATATGAATTAGAGAGGCCTCTTCAACATTACTCCTATTACAGTATGGAGACAAATCTGAGTAAAAACGAGTGAGCTTAGCATTAGTCATATAGGCTCTACGAACCACTTTAAATTGTTAAAGAGAGTGACGCACACATAACGAAGAGGTGTGAACATGTTTAAAAATTCCATTCCAAGTATCCTCATCAATTGAAATCTGTAGGTCATGTTCCCAGAGGTTTTTAATTTTGTCTAACAGGATGTTTCTCAATGCCAACAACATATTATAAATATTAGAAATTGATCCATTATGACAAGGTTTCAAAGTAAAAATAGTATCAATTAAATTCTTATCTGGACATTTAGGAAATGTATAAAGTTGAGAACGCAAGAAGTCTCTAATTTGTAAATATCTAAAAAAGTGAGGTTTACGAAGATTATATTTAATAGATAGTTGATCAAATGAGGAAAGACTATCTCCAACAAATAGATCCCAAAAACATTTAATACCTAGTCTATTCCACTCTTTAAAAACTATATCAGTCAAAGAAGGTTTAAAAAAATAATTAGAAAAGATGGGACTAGAGAGTGAAAAACCAAATAACCCAAAGAATTTTCTAAATTGTAACCAAATCCTCAAAGAATGTTTAAATACAAAATTATCAGTTAAATTACCTAAGGATAGAGGAATTGAACAACCAAGAAGAGAAAGAATGGAACATTTATTAACAGAATTAACTTCTAAAGAAACCCAAACTGGACAGTCTTCACGATTAATGTAGTATAACCAAACTGATTCCATAGCCTATAGACTCATTTTAAGGACCCTGCGACTCATGTTCTCAGTATTATTTATTTATCCATTTACCTGTTTACTGTATGTCACAACCATGAACTCTGCCACAGGATCAACACACCCTCGCAGGTGGGCTGCACAACGAGTTCGGCAATCACACTCGAGAGTATGCATGTTCCAGCCAATTAGTGTTTCATTGTCGTGGTATTTAATTGTCTTCCTCTCGTTTCAGTCTTGTGAAGATTTGACCAAAAGCAGAGCAACATCTGCCCTCTTTACTTACCATTGTCCTGGTTCTGGGAAAGAAGACTACTGTTCAGATCGACGCTGTATTTATTTAACTGCTATGGGCAAACCACTGCATTGGCATTAGCTATAGTTTGACAATGGTAGCTAAAATTAGGCCCTGTTTGACTAACATTTATGTTTTTTTCCCTCTCATATTTGCTGTGCACTTCCCTTTGAAATTGGTGAAAACGTTGCTTTGCTTCAGTCCTCCCCCCTCCCCCTCCCCCTTCCCCCTCTCCCTACCCCCCTCTCTCCCCCTCCCCTCTCTCGCCCTCTCTCTTCCCCCTCTCTCCCCCCTCTCCCTACCCCCCTCTCTCCCCCTCCCCTCTCTCGCCCTCTCTCCCCCCTCCCCTCTCTCGCCCTCTCTCTCCCCCCTCTCTCCCCCCTCTCCCTACCCCCCTCTCTCCCCCTCCCCTCTCTCCCTCCTCTCCCTCCTCTCCCTCCACTCCCCCTCTCCCCTCCCTCTCTCTCCCCTCTCTCTCCCCCTCTCCCTACCCCCTCTCTCCCCTCTCTCTCCCCTCTCTCCCCCTCTCCCTACCCCCCTCTCTCCCCCTCCCCTCTCTCGCCCTCTCTCTCCCCCTCTCTCCCCCTCCCCCTCTCCCCCCTCCCCGTCTCCCTCCTCTCCCTCTCTCTCCCCCTCCCCTCTCTCCCACCTCTCCCCCCTCCCCCTTTCCCCACACCCCCTCCCCCTCCCCCTGTCTCCCCTCTCTCCCCCCTCTCTCCCACCCTCTCTCCCCCTCTCTCTCCTCCTCTTTTCCCCTCTCTCCCCCTCTCTCCCCCTCTCTCCCCCTCCCCCTCCCCCCTCCCCCTCTCTCCCCTCTCTCCCCCTCTCTCCCCCCTCTCCCCCCTCCCCGTCTCCCTCCTCTCCCCCTCACTCCCCCCCTCTCCCCCTCCCTCTCTCTCCCCTCTCTCCCCCTCTCCCTACCCCCCTCTCTCCCCCCTCTCTCCCCCTCCCCCTCTCCCCCCTCCCCGTCTCCCTCCTCTCCCTCTCTCCCCTCTCTCCCCCTCTCTCCCACCTCTCCCCCTCTCCCCCTCTCCCCCCTCCCCCTCCCCCTCCCCTTCTCTCCCCTCTCTCCCCCCTCTCTCCCCTCCCTCTCCCTCTCTCCCTCTCTCCCCCCTCTCTCCTCCTCTCTCCCCTCTCTCCCCTCTCTCCCCCCTCTCCCCCCTCTCCCCCTCCCCGTCTCCCTCCTCTCCCTCCTCTCCCCCTCACTCCCCCCTCTCCCCCCCTCTCTCTCCCCTCTCTCCCCCTCTCTCCCACCTCTCCCCCTCTCCCACCTCCCCCCTCCCCCTCCCCCTCCCCCTCTCTCCCCCTCTCTCCCTCCCTCTCTCCCCCTCTCTCTCTTCCTCTTTTCCCCTCTCTCCCCCTCTCTCCCTCTCCCTCTCTCCCTCTCCCCCCTCTCTCCCCCTCTCTCCCCCTCTCCCTACCCCCCTCTCTCCCCTCCCCTCTCTCGCCCTCTCTCTCCCCCTCTCTCCCCCTCCCCCTCTCCCCCCTCCCCGTCTCCCTCCTCTCCCTCTCTCTCCCCCCTCCCCTCTCTCCCACCTCTCCCCCCTCCCCCTCTCCCCCCACCCCCTCCCCCTCCCCCTCTCTCCCCTCTCTCCCCCCTCTCTCCCACCCTCTCTCCCCCTCTCTCTCCTCCTCTTTTCCCCACTCTCCCCCCTCTCTCCCCCTCTCTCCCGCTCCCCCCTCCCCCCTCCCCCTCTCTCCCCTCTCTCCCCCTCTCTCCCCCTCTCCCCCCTCCCCGTCTCCCTCCTCTCCCCCTCACTCCCCCCCTCTCCCCCTCCCTCTCTCTCCCCTCTCTCCCCCTCTCCCTACCCCCCTCTCTCCCCCCACCTCTCCCCCTTTCCCCCCTCCCCCTCCCCCTCCCCTTCTCTCCCCTCTCTCCCCCTCTCTCCCCTCCCTCTCCCTCTCTCCCTCTCTCCCCCCTCTCTCCTCCTCTCTCCCCTCTCTCCCCTCTCTCCCCCCTCTCCCCCCTCTCCCCTCCCTGTCTCCCTCCTCTCCCTCCTCTCCCCCTCACTCCCCCCTCTCCCCCCTCTCTCTCCCCTCTCTCCCCCTCTCTCCCACCTCTCCCCCTCTCCCACCTCCCCCCTCCCCCTCCCCCTCCCCCTCTCTCCCCCTCTCTCCCTCCCTCTCTCCCCCTCTCTCTCTTCCTCTTTTCCCCTCTCTCTCCTCTCTCCCTCTCCCTCTCTCCCTCTCTCCCTCTCTCCCTCTCTCCCTCTCCCCCCTCTCTCCCCCTCTCTCCCCCTCTCTCCCCCTCTCTCCCCCTCTCCCCCCTCCCCCGTCTCCCTCCTCTCCCTCCTCTCCCCCTCACTCCCCCCTCTCCCCCTCCCGCTCTCCCCTCCCCTCTCCCTCTCTCCCCCTCTCTCCCCCTCTCTCCCCCTCTCTCCCCCCTCCCCCCTCTCTCCCCCTCTCTCCCCCCTCTCCCTCTCCCCCTCTCTCCCCTCTCTCCCCTCTCTCCCTCCCTCTCCCTCCCTCTCTCCCCCTCTCTCTCCCCCTCTTTTCCCCTCTCTCCCCCTATCTCCCCCTCTCCCTCTCTCCCTCTCTCCCCCTCTCTCCCCCTCTCTCCCCTCTCCCCCTCTCTCCCCCTCCCTCTCCCTCTCTCCTCTCTCCCCCTCTCTCCCCCTCTCTCCCCCTCTCTCCCCCTCTCTCCCCCTCTCTCCCCCCTCCCCCTGTCTCCCTCCTCTCCCTCCTCTCCCCCTCACTCCCCCCTCTCCCCCTCCCCCTCTCCCCCTCTCCCCTCCCGCTCTCCCCTCCCTCTCTCTCCCCCTCTCTCCCCCTCTCCCCCCTCTCACCCTCTCTCCCCTCTCTCCCCTCTCCCCCTCCCTCCCTCTCTCCTCCTCTCTCTCCCCCTCTCTCTCCCCCTCTTTTCCCCTCTCTCCCTCTCTCCCCCTCTCCCCCTCTCTCCCCCTATCTCCCCTCTCCCCCTCTCTCCCCCTTCCCCCCTGTCTCCCTCCTCTCCCTCCTCTCCCCCCTCACTCCCCCCTCTCCCCCTCCCCCTCTCCCCCTCTCTCTCCTCTCTCTCCCCTCTCTCCCTCCCTCTCTCCCCTTCTCTCTCCCCCTCTTTTCCCCTCTCTCCCCCCTCCCTCTCTCTCTCCCCCTCTCTCCCCCTCTCTCCCCCTCTCTCCCCCTCTCCCCCTCTCTCCCCCTTCCCCCCTGTCTCTCTCCTCTCCCTCCTCTCCCCCTCACTCCCCCCTCTCCCCCTCCCGCTCTCCTCTCCCCCTCTCTCCCTCTCTCCCTCCCTCTCCCTCCCTCTCTCCCCCTCTCTCTCCCCCTCTTTTCCCCTCTCTCCCCCTATCTCCCCCTCTCCCTCTCTCCCTCTCTCCCCCCTCTCTCCCCCTCTCTCCCCTCTCCCCCTCTCTCCCCCCTCCCTCTCCCTCTCTCCTCTCTCCCCCTCTCTCCCCCTCTCTCCCCCCCTCTCTCCCCCCCTCTCTCCCCCTCTCTCCCCCCTCCCCCTGTCTCCCTCCTCTCCCTCCTCTCCCCCTCACTCCCCCCTCTCCCCCTCCCCCTCTCCCCCTCTCCCCTCCCGCTCTCCCCTCCCTCTCTCTCCCCCTCTCTCCCCCTCTCCCCCCCTCTCACCCTCTCTCCCCTCTCTCCCCTCTCCCCCTCCCTCCCTCTCTCCTCCTCTCTCTCCCCCTCTCTCTCCCCCTCTTTTCCCCTCTCTCCCTCTCTCCCCCTCTCCCCCTCTCTCCCCCTATCTCCCCTCTCCCCCTCTCTCCCCCTTCCCCCCTGTCTCCCTCCTCTCCCTCCTCTCCCCCCTCACTCCCCCCTCTCCCCCTCCCCCTCTCCCCCTCTCTCTCCTCTCTCTCCCCTCTCTCCCTCCCTCTCTCCCCTTCTCTCTCCCCCTCTTTTCCCCTCTCTCCCCCTCCCTCTCTCTCTCCCCCTCTCTCCCCCTCTCTCCCCCTCTCTCCCCCTCTCCCCCTCTCTCCCCCTTCCCCCCTGTCTCTCTCCTCTCCCTCCTCTCCCCCTCACTCCCCCCTCTCCCCCTCCCGCTCTCCTCTCCCCCTCTCCCCCCTCTCCCCCTCTCTCCCCCTCACTCCCCCCTTCCCCCTCCTCTCTCTCTCCCTCTTTTCCCCTCTTTTCCCCTCTCTCCCCCTCTCTCCCCCTCTCTCCCTCTCTCTCCCCCTCTCCCCCTCTCCCCCTCTCTCCCTCTCTCTCTCCCTCACTCCCTCTCTCCCTCTCTCCCTCTCTCTCCCCCCTCTCTCCCCCCCCTCACTCCCCCCTCTCCCTCCCCCTCTCCCCCTCTCCCCCCTCTCTCCCTCCCTCTCTCCTCCCGTCCACCTTTCCCCCCTGTCTCCCTCCTCTCCCTCCTCTCCCCCTCACTCTCCCCTCTCCCCCTCTCCCCCCTCTCCTCTCTCCCCTCTCCTCTCTCCCCCTCTGTCTCCCTCCCTCTCTCCCTCCCTCTCTCCCTCCCTCTCTCCCCCCTCTCCCCCTCTCTCCCCCTCTCTCCCCCTCTCTCCCCCTCTCTCCCCCTCTCTCCCCCCCCTCTCCCCCCCCACTTGGTGATAACTGCACATCCTGTCATATTTACCTATTTATGTATTTTGCTATTTGTCTATATGTCCATTTATTTATTTACTTACTTACTCATCTCAAGGGGTTCCCAACCTGGGATTCGTGGACCACTTGCTTCATGATATTGGTCCATGGCATCAAATAGGCTGGAAACCCCTGAAGTAGAGATGTACCTGCGAGAGCATTATAACTGGCTGCAACACTGGCTGGTATGGTGGGGGGAGAGCTACTGCACAGAATTGAAATAAGCAGCAGGGAGTTAGGAACATAGTCAGCTCCATGATGAGCTCTAGCCTTTGTAGTATCCAGGACGTTTTCAAGGAGTGATGCCTCATAAAACGGTATCCCTCATTAAGGACCACTATCATCCAGGTCATGCCTTGTTTGATTGCTACCATCGGAAAGGAGGTTCAGAAGCCTGCAGGCACACACTCAATAATCCAGGAACACCATCTTCCCCTCTGCTATCCTATTCCTGAATGAACATTGAACCCATGAACACTACCTCTCTACTTTACTATTTCTATTTATGCACGACTTATTGAACTATTTAATATATATGTACTTACTGTAGTTCATTTCTTCTCTTTTATTATGTATTGCAATATACTGCAGTCACAATGTCAACAAATTTCACAACATTTGCTGGTGATACTTATCTTGATTCTGATTTTGAATCTATTTATTTATGTCCTGCACAGTATGTTTTCTTTTGCACATTGTTTGTTCGTCAGTCTTCGTGTGTAGTCTTTCATTGCTTCTATTGTATTTCTTTGTACTGTGATTGTCTGCAAAAATTAGTATATGGTGATATATATGGACTTTGATAATAAATTTACTTTGAGCTTTGAAACACCCACCTGAGATACCTGACACTGCGCAGCGTAGGCAATCCGAAATACTATTCGTAAAGGCAGCCCCAGTGCAGTTGTGCATTCAGTGCAATGCAAGATTCTTTACATTGTACAGTTGACTTGCCTTTCTGCCAGTGCCTTCCAGTTACAAGGGGTCAAGTTTGAAGTTTTTATTTTCTTTGATCTGGTAGCATGTGGATGAAACATGACACCGGACCAATGGAATCCATCAATGTACAGAAGCATTTTTCCAATTTATATATTTCACTGATGGGTTTTACAGCCCTAAGGCATGAATGATATACAGCTTCTGGTTGAAGGGGAAAAGCATTTTGTTAAAAACACTCAATTGATCGTTGTAAGCAGGAAAAGAAGGAGTGACCCAAATAGATGAGAGAAATGGAAAAGAAACTTTATTGAGGTTTTAAGTATTGGGGAGTTTTAAATTCTGAGAGTTGAGGAACAAGAGTGATCATTTAAAGATTAATCTGCTAAGTTTCTGGAGTGGTCTTCAGTGGTCCCTTAATATTAAAGTCTAAAGATTATCTATATTTCGGCAGAAATCGCGGCTATTATACAACACTCAATCTAAGATAGTCTTTCCCTGACTAGGCTCGAGCGCAAGCTGTTCTAAAAAGCCATCTTGTAGGCATTCAATAAATTCTCTCTCTTGCGATCCAACACCAACATGATTTTCCCAATCCCCTTGCTTATCGATGTCCCCCATTACAATTCTGATATTACCCATATACATGTACATGTCCTTTCCAGCTCCTTTTGGAATCTCAACCCCACATTTGGCTACTATTTGGAGGCCTATATATGACTCCCATAATGTTTTTTTTTAACCCTTGCAATTTCTTAACATCACCCATGACATTCTCTGACCCTATATTGCCTCTTTCTGAGTAACTCTCCCTCTTACCGACAGAGCCACACCACCAGCTATGCCTTCCTGCCTGCCCTTTCAAAACAAAGTATATCCTTTGATGTAACGCTCCTAACTATGGCCTTCTTTCAGCCATGACTCAGTGATGCCCACAATGTGTAATTGCGCCATGAGCTTGTCCGCCTTATTCAAAATGCTACGTGCATTTAAATACATCACCTTCAGTACCACATCCTTTGCCCTTACGAGTTTTGCCTCTGTGGTACAACTTAACTCTTTGCTCTGTCTGCAGTTGTACCCAATCATTGGCTTGTCCTTCCTTACATTCATACTACATATTACATCATCAGATAGACTACATCCCAGGGTTCTGAAAGAGGTAGCTGAAGAGATTATGAAGGCATTAGTAATGATCTTTTAAGAATCACTAGATCCTGGAATAGAAACATAGAAACATAGAAAATAGGTGCAGGAGTAGGCCATTCGGCCCTTCGAGCCTGCACCGCCATTTATTATGATCATGGCTGATCATCCAACTCAGAACCCCGCCCCAGCCTTCCCTCCATACCCCCTGACCCCTGTAGCCACAAGGGCCATATCTCACTCCCTCTTAAACATAGCCAATGAACTGGCCTCAACAGTTTGCTGTGGCAGAGAATTCCACAGATTCACCACTCTCTGTGTGAAGAAGTTTTTCCTAATCTCGGTCCTAAAAGGCTTCCCCTCTATCCTCAAACTGTGACCCCTCGTTCTGGACTTCCCCAACATCGGGAACAATCTTCCTGCATCTAGCCTGTCCAATCCCTTTAGGATCTGATACATTTCAATCAGATCCCCCCTCAATCTTCTAAATTCCAACGAGTACAAGCCCAGTTCATCCAGTCTTTCTTCATATGAAAGTCCTGCCATCCCAGGAATCAATCTGGTGAACCTTCTTTGTACTCCCTCTATGGCAAAGATGTCTTTCCTCAGATTAGGGGACCAAAACTGCACACAATACTCCAGGTGTGGTCTCACCAAGGCCTTGTACAACTGCAGTAGTACCTCCCTGCTCCTGTACTCGAATCCTCTCGCTATAAATGCCAGCATACCATTCGCCTTTATCACCGCCTGCTGTACCTGCATGCCCACTTTCAATGACTGGTGTATAATGACACCCAGGTCTCGTTGCATCTCCCCTTTTCCTAATTGGCCACCATTCAGATAATAATCTGTTTTCCTATTTTTGCCACCAAAGTGGATAACTTCACATTTATCCACATTAAATTGCATCTGCCATGAGTTTGCCCACTCACCCAACCTATCCAAGTCACCCTGCATCCTCTTAGCATCCTCCTCACTGCTAACACTGCCACCCAGCTTCGTGTCATCCGCAAACTTGGAGATGCTGCATTTAATTCCCTCATCCAAGTCATTAATATATATTGTAAACAACTGGGGTCCCAGCACTGAGCCTTGCGGTACCCCACTAGTCACTGCCTGCCATTCTGAAAAGGTCCCGTTTATTCCCACTCTTTGCTTCCTGTCTGCTAACCAATTCTCCACCCACACCAATACCTTACCCCCAATACTGTGTGCTTTAAGTTTGCACACTAATCTCCTGTGTGGGACCTTGTCAAAAGCCTTTTGAAAATCCAAATATACCACATCCACTGGTTCTCCCCTATCCACTCTACTAGTTACATCCTCAAAAAATTCTATGAGATTCGTCAGACATGATTTTCCTTTCACAAATCCATGCTGACTTTGTCCGATCATTTCACCGCTTTCCAAATGTGCTGTTATCACATCCTTGATAACTGACTCCAGCAGTTTCCCCACCACCGACGTTAGGCTAACCGGTCTATAATTCCCCGGTTTCTCTCTCCCTCCTTTTTTAAAAAGTGGGGTTACATTAGCCACCCTCCAATCCTCAGGAACGAGTCCAGAATCTAACGAGTTTTGAAAAATTATCACTAATGCATCCACTATTTCTTGGGCTACTTCCTTAAGCACTCTAGGATGCAGACCATCTGGCCCTGGGGATTTATCTGCCTTCAATCCCTTCAATTTACCTAACACCACTTCCCTACTAACATGTATTTCACTCAGTTCCTCCATCTCACTGGACCCTCTGTCCCTTACTATTTCTGGAAGATTATTTATGTCCTCCTTAGTGAAGACAGAACCGAAGTAAGTATTCAATTGGTCTGCCATGTCCTTGCTCCCCATAATCAATTCACCTGTTTCCGTCTGCAGGGGACCTACATTTGTCTTTACCAGTCTTTTCCTTTTTACATATCTATAAAAGCTTTTACAGTCTGTTTTTATGTTCTCTGCCAGTTTTCTCTCATAATCTTTTTTCCCCTTCCTAATTAAGCCCTTTGTCCTCCTCTGCTGAACTCTGAATTTCTCCCAGTCCTCAGCTGAGCCACTTTCTCTGGCTAATTTGTATGCTACTTCTTTGGAATTGATACTATCCCTAATTTCTCTTGTCAGCCACGGGTGCACTACCTTCCTTGATTTATTCTTTTGCCAAACTGGGATGAGCAATTGTTGTAGTTCATCCATGCAACCTTTAAATGCTTGCCATTGCATATCCACCGTCAATCCTTTAAGTGTCATTTGCCAGTCTATCTTAGCTAATTCACGTCTCATACCTTCAAAGTTACCCCTCTTTAAGTTCAGAACCTTTGTTTCTGAATTAACTATGTCACTCTCCATATTAATGAAGAATTCCACCATATTATGGTCACTCTTACCCAAGGGGCCTCTCACGACAAGATCGCTAATTAACCCTTCCTCATTGCTCAAAACCCAGTCCAGAATAGCCTGCTCTCTAGTCGGTTCCTCGACATGTTGGTTCAAAAAACCATCCGCATACATTCCAAGAAATCCTCTTCCTCAGCACCTTTACCAATTTGGTTCACCCAGTCTACATGTAGATAGAAGTCACCCATTATAACTGCTGTTCCTTTATTGCACACATTTCTAATTTCCTGTTTAATACCATCTCCGACCTCACTACTACTGTTAGGTGGCCTGTACACAACTCTCACCAGCGTCTTCTGCCCCTTAGTGTTACGCAGCTCTACCCATATCGATTCCACATTTTCCTGGCTTATGTCCTTCCTTTCTATTGCGTTAATCTCTTCTCTAACCAGCAACGCCACCCCACCTCCCCTTCCTTCATGTCTATCCCTCCTGAATATTGAATATCCCTGAACGTTGAGCTCCCATCCCTGGTCACCCTGGAGTCATGTCTGTGATCCCAAGTATATCATAATCATTAATAACAATCTGCACTTTCAATTCATCCACCTTATTACGAATGCTCTTGCATTGACACATAAAGCCTTCAGGCGCTCTTTTACAACTCTCTTAGCCCTTGTACAATTATGTTGAAAAGTGGCCCTTTTTAATGCTTGCCCTGGATTTGTCGGCCTGCCACTTTTACTTTTCTCCTTTGTACTTTTTGCTTCTACGCTCACTTTACACCCCTCTGTCTCTCTGCACTGGTTCCCATCCCTCTGTTGTGAACTAACCTCCTCACGCCTAGCCTCTTTAATTTGATTCCCACCCCCCAACCATTCCCCATGGTTCTGGAGGACTACAAAATTGCAAATAACACTCCACTCTTTAACAAGGGAAAGAGTCAAGAGAAAGAAAATGATAGGCCAGTTAGCCTGACCTCAGTGTTGGGAAGATATTCAAGTCCATTATTAAGGATGAGGTTTTGAGGTTCTTGGAAGCATATGATAAAGTAGGTCAAAATCAGCATGGTTTCCATACAAATAAATCTTGCCTGACAAATCTGTTGGAATTCTTCGAGGAAATAACAGGCAGGATAGACAAAGGAGAGTCAATGGATGTTATTTACTTGGATTTTCTGAAGGCCTTTAACAAGGTGCTACACATGAGGCTACTTAACAAGATACAAACCCATGGCATTACAGGAAAGATACTGGCATAGATAGAAGATTGGCTGACTGGCAAGAGGCAAAGAGTAAGAATAAAGAGGGCCTTTTCTGCTTGGCTGTCAGCGACTAGTGGCTCTGCAGGGGTCAATGTTAGGACAGTTTCTTTTCAAGTTATATGTCGGTGATTTCGCTGACGGAATTGATGATTCTGTGGCCAAGTTTGCACACGATATAAAGACAGGTGAAAGGACTGGCAATGTTTAGGAGTCTGCAGGTTCAGAGAATGGCAAAGAAGTGGCAGATGAATATAGTATAGAAATGTGTATGATCATGCACTTTGGTAGAAAGAGTAAATGTATAGACTACTTCCTAAATGGGTATAAAATTCAAAATTCAGAGGTGCAAAGAGACTTTTAAGCGCTTGTGCAGCTTATACATTAAATATGCATCCACAATTCCATTGGTCAAATCCAATCTTTTGACGTCTAATCCAGGATGTCCAAACACATTATCGCCATTCTGTTCCCCCGAATACATCAAGCATACTGCAATAAGAGATACATGCATGAAATGGAAAATGGTAGCCGCTATCTGTTGTAACTTCAAAACATTAAACTGATTCAAAGGAAGAGATGGGAGTCAAAAATGCAGGACTGTCTTCAATATTACTATAACTGAGGAGCACCTATCACGTGGTAACAAATTACATATGCAATTCACATATTTATACATATAACCAGTAATGAATAATTTAAACAAACAAGAATGCTTACTCAAACAATATATTTAAAATATTAATCAAATACTACTGAAATATTAAATACACAACAGTATCATTCTGGTAAATAAGCAATTTATACAATAAAGAGAAATACAACATGTACAGGCTGTAATCTTGAGTTTAACCTCGTTAGTTTTACTGGAGTGTCAAAGTTCTGTCTCCTCTCGTCACTCGAGTTTCCTAATTCATTCAGCTTTTCCATGAATTGTCTCATGAATATGACAGGGTGGCAATTTTCCATGCGCTCTGTCAGTAGTGGAAGGAGATTCCTGGAAGTATTATTCCTACATTGCTCTGGCACGTCAGACGAGGAAAAACTTGTTTAAAACAGGAAAAGCATAGGCCATAAGATATAGAAGCAGAATTAGGCCATTCAGCACATTGAGGCTGCTCCACTATTCCATTATGGCTGATTTATTAACCCTCTCAACCCCATTCTCTGCTTTCTCCCTGCAACCTTTGACACTCTTATTGTCAAGAACCTATCAACCTCTATTTTAAATACAAGACCATAAGATAAAGGAGCAGAATTAGGCCATTTGGCCCATCGAGTCTGCTCTACCATTTCATCATGGCTGATCCATTCTCCCTCTCAGCCTCAATATCCTGCTTTCTCCCTGTGTCACTTCATGCCCTGACTAATGAAGAATCTGTCAACGTTTGCCTTAAATATACCCAATAACTTGGCCTCCACAGCCACCCGTGGCAATGAATTCCACAGATTCACCACTCTCTGTCCACAGAAATTAATTGTCATCTCTGTTCTAAAATGATGCACCTTTATTCTGAGGCTGTGTCTTCTGATCTTAGACTCCCCCATCCTCTCTACATCCACTCTATGGTGGTCTTTCAACATTCGATGGATTTCAATGAGGTTACCCCTCATTCGTCTGAATTCTAGTGAGTAGAGGCCCACAGCCATCAAACACTCTTCATATTACAAGCTTTTCAATCCTGAAATCATTTTCATGAACCTCCTTTGAACCCTCTCCAATGTTAGCACATCCCTTTTTAAATAAGGGGCCCAAAACTGCTCACAATGCTCCAAGTGATGACTCACTAGTGCTTTATAAAGTCTGAATGTTACATCCTTGCTTTTATATTATCATCCTCTTGAAATGAATGCTAACATTGCTCTGCGTGCGCAGCCCTCCGGTGAAAATGATATCGTATCTGTTAAATAGGGGCCGTGGACAATTCTGATTTGATGGAGAATGGACGTGAAAGCACAGAGGAACATCTGGAAAAATTTCTGAAACGCTCGTTCACTGCTGTCATTACTGCGTGGTCGGGAATCTTTCGGAGGGTAGGCCTCAAAATCCCCGGCTTTGCCTGCTGTTGGCGACTGAGGTTGAGGTCGAATCGTTCGGACAGAGATGGTGCTCAGTACTCGGTGTCGGAGAGCTGATCAGAGCTTGAAGTTTTCGGATGACTCAGAGTCGGACTGTGGTCGGGCATGGCAGGGAGAGTTTTTCTTCCTTCTCCCGTCTGCGTGAGATGTGGGACATTTGAGAGACTTTGAACTTTTACTGTGCTCATGGACTTCTTCATCAAGTTATGGTATTGTTGCACTGTTGTAACTATATGTTATAATTATGTGGTTTTGTCAGTTTTTTCAGTCTTGGTCTGTCCTGGGTTTTGTGATATCACACCGGAGGAAATATTGTATCATTTCTTAATGCATGCATTACTAAATGACAATAAAAGAGGACTGCGTGTCTTCATAATCTTAAAAAAAACATCGCATTTGCCTTCCTCACCACTGCATTATGATTCCCAAGAACCTTTGTACCTCAGATTTTTGAATTTTCTCTCCATTTAGAAAACAGTCTGCACTTTTATTTCTTCTACTAAAATCCATGACTATACACTTCCCAACACTGCATTCCATCTGCCACTTCTTTGCCCAAATATACCCGATGACTTGGCCTCGACTGAGGCAAAGAATTCCACAGATTCACCACCATCTGACCAAAGAAGTTCCTCCTCATCTCTGTTCCACCCTTCTATCATGATGCTGTGCCCTCTGGTCCTAGACTCCCCCGCTATAGAAAACATCCTCTCCCCATCCACTCTATCTAGGCCTTTCAATATTTGATGGAAAGGAAATCATTCAGAATGATCTACAAGCATTTTTATCTATTTTGACACATTTGCTGAGTAAACCATTAGTAGAATATTAAAAGTGCATTCATGATTGACAAATTCTGCATCATAAAGTGCAATTTCAAGAATCATACATGATGTCCATATTATTAGGTACGTCCTGTACTTATTAAAGTGGCCACTGGGTGTATGTTTCTTGTCTTCTGTTGCTGTAGCCCATCCACGTCAAGGTTCGCTGAGTTGTGCATTCAGCGATGATCTTCTGCACCCCACTGTTGTAACACATGGTTACCTGAGTTACTCTTGCTTTCCTGTCAGCTTGAACCAGTCTGACCATTCTCCCCAGATCTCTCTCATTAACAATGCATTTTTACCCGCAGAACTGGATGCCTTTTCTCGGTTCGTTCGGGTGCAGAGTATTCTGAAGGGAGAGGGTGAACAGCCAGAAGTCTTGCTACACGTTGGTACCAATGACATAGGTAGAAAAAGAAAGGAGGTCCTGAAGAGAGAATTCAGGGAGTTGGGTAGGAAGCTGAAAAGCAGGACCTCCAGGGTAGTAATCTCAGGATTGCTGCCTGTGCCACGTGCTAACGAGTAGAAGAGTACCATGATCAGGCATATTAATGCGTGGCTGAGAGACTGGCACAGGGGGCAGGTCTTCGGGTTCCCGGATCATTGGGGCCTCTTCTGGGGGAGGTACAACCTGTACAAAAGGGACGGGTTACACCTGAACCCAAAGAGGTCCAATATCCTGGCAGGCAGGTTTAATAGAGTTGTTAGGGAGGGTATAAACTAATTTGGCAGAAGGATGGGAACCAGAGTGATAGGGCTGAGGAAGGGGAAAATAGAAATAAATCAAAGATAGCATGCAACAGTGATGATAGAATGGACAGGCAGTTGATGAGGCATAATCACAGCCAGTTACAGGGCAATAGAGTTGTGGTGCTGATAAAACAGAAAGCAACAAATACTGGACTGAAAGTGTTGTATTTGAATTCAAATAAAATGGATTATCTTGAAATTCAGTTATAGATTGGCTATTACGATGCTGTGGCCATCTCTGAAACTTGGTTAAAGGATGGCTGCCATTGGGAGTTGAATGCCGAAGGATATATGGTGTATCGGAAAGATATGTTAGTAGGCAGAGGGGTTGGTGTGGCCCTGTGTACAAGAAATAATACTTTAATAATCATTAGAAAGGAATGACATAGGGTCAGAAAGTGTAGAGTCTCTACGGGTTGAGTTAAGAAATGGCAAGGGTAAAAGGACACTAATGGCAGTTGTATACAGGCCTCCAAACAGCAACTGGGATGTGGATTACAAATTACAGCAGGAAATAGAAAAGACGTGTCAGGAGGGCAATGCCATGGTAATCGTTGGGGATTTAACATGAAAGTGGATTGGGAAAACCAGCCCAGTACTGGACCTCAAGAGAGAGAATTTGTAGAATGTCTAAGGGATAGCTTTTTAGAACAGCTTGTTGTTGAACCCACCAGGGGATCGGCTGTGCTGGATTAGGTGTTGTGCAATGATCTGGAGGTGATAAGAGAGTTTAAGTTTAAGGAACCCTTAGAGAACAGTGATCACAAAATGATCAAGTTCTGTTTGAAATCTGAGAAGGAGAAACTAAATTCCAGTGTGTGGGTATTTCAGTGGAATAAAGGAAATTACAATGGCATGAGAGGGGAACTGGCGAATGTTGACTGGAAAGGGACACTAGCAGGAAGGACAGCAGAGCAGCAATGGCTGGAGTTTCTGCGAAAAAAGAGGGAAGTGTAAGACACATATATTAAAAGTAAGAAGAAATTTTTGAATGGAAGAGGGGCACTACCGTGGCTGATGAATGAAGTCAGAGCTAAAGTAAAAGCAAAAGAGAGGGATACAAAGAGGCCAAAGCTAGTGCGAAGATAGAGGAGATATTATAATGAGAGACACAGAGATGGCAGAGGAACTGAATGCGTATTTTACATCAGTCTTCACAGTGGAAGACATCTGCAGTATACCGGACATTTAAGAGTGCCAGGGAAGTGAAGTATGTGCAGTGAAAATTTTGACTGAGAAGGTACTCAGTAAGCTTAATGGTCTGAGGGTGGATAAATCTCCTGGACCTGATGGAATGCACCCTTGGGTTTTGAAGGAGTAACTGGAGAGATTGTGGAGGCTTTAACAATGATCTTTCAAGAATCGATAGATTCTGGCATTGTACCGGATGACTGGAAAATTGCAAATGTTACACCACTATTTAAGATGGGTGGTCATCAGCAAAAAACAGAGAGTGGGAATAAAGGGATCCTATTACCAGCGGAGTCCCACAGAGGTTTGTGATGGGACCACTGCTTTTAATGATGTATGTCAATGATTTGGACTATGGGATTAATGGGTTCGTGGCTAAATTTTCCAATGATACAAAAATAGGTGGAGGTGTGGGTAGTGTTGAGGAAACAGAGAGCCTGCAGAGAGACTTAGATAGTTTAGGGGAATGGGTGAAGAAGTGGTAAATGAAATAAAATGTTGGAAAGTGTGTGGTCATGCACTTTGGTGGAAGAAATAAACAGGCAGGCTATTATTTAGATGGGGAGAGAATTCAAAATGCAGAGATGCAAAGGGACTTGGGAGTCCTTATGCAGGATATCCTAAAGATTAACCTCTTACTTGAGTTGGTGGTGAGGAAGACGAATGCAATGTTGGCATTCATTTCTCAAGGTATAGAATATAAGAGCAGGGATGTGATGTTGAGGCTTTATAAGGCATTCGTGAGTCTACACTTGGAGTATTGTGTGCAGTTTTTGGCTCTTTATTTTGGGAAGGACATACTTACATTGGAGAAGGTTCAGAGAATATTCACGAGGATGATTCCAGGAATGAAAGGGTTACCATATGAGGAACGTCTGGCAGCTCTTGGACTGTATTTCCTGGGGTTCAGGAGAATGAAGGGGGGGATCTCATAGAAATGTTCCAAATGTTAAAAGTCCTGAACAGATTAGATATGGCAAAGTTATTTCCCATGGTAGGGGAATCTAGGACAAGAGGGCATGACTTCAGGATTGAAGGACATCCATTTAGAACAGAGGACGTCCATTTAGAACAGAGATGCGGAGAAATTACTTTAATCAGAGGGTGGTAAATCTGTGGAATTTGTTGCCATGAGCAGCTGTGGAGGCCAAGTCATTGGGTGTATTTAAGGCAGAGATAGATAGGTTCTTGATTAGCCAGGGCATCAAAGGGTATGGGGAGAAGCAGGGGAGTGGGGATGACTGGAAGAATTAGATCAGCCCATGACTGAATGGCAGAGCAGACTCGATGGGCCGAATGGCTTACTTCTGCTCCTGTACCTTATGGTCTTATCGTCTTATGATCTTAGACATTGTGGCCAAAAAGTTCTATCTTAACTTCTTCAGTCCACAGGAATTGTTTCCAAAATGCATCAGGCTTGTTTACATGTTCCTTTGAACCTTTTGAATAGAACTTTTTGGCCGCAATAAGCAAAGGTATGTTTGGAGAAAAAAGGGTGTAGAATTTCATGAAAAGAACCCCTCTCCAACTGTTAAGCATGGGGGTGGATTGATCATGCTTTGGGCTTGTGTTGCAGCCAGTGGCATGGGGAACATTTACTGGTAGAGGGAAGAATTAATTCAGTTAAATACCAGCAAATTCTAGAAGCAAACATCACACTGTCCGTTAAAAAGCTGAAGATGAAAAGAGGATTCCATCTACAACAGGATAATGATCCTAAACACACCTCAAAATCCACAATGGACTACCTCAAGAGCGGCAAGCTGAAGGTTTTGCTGTGGTCCTCACAGTCCCCTGACCTAAACATCATCGAGAATCTGTGGATAAACCTCAAAAGAGCAGCGCATGCAAGATGGCCCAAGAATCTCACAGAACTAGAAGCCTTTTGCAAGGAAGAATGGACGAAAATCCCCCAAACAAGAATTGAAAGACTCTTAGCTGACTACAAAAAGTGTTTACAAGCTGTGATACTTGCCAAAGGGGGTGTTACTAAGTACTGATCATGCAGGGTGCCCAAACCTTTGCTTCGGGCCCTTTTCCTTTTTTGTTATTTTGAAACTGTAAAAGATGGAAATAAAAAAAGTTTTCTTGCTTAAAATATTAAAGAAATGTGTCATGTTTAACTTTATGCCTTTTGGAAATCAGTTTTGCTCACTTAGCTGTTCACAGTAACAGAAATTTTGACCAGGGGTGCCCAAACTTTTGTATGCCACTGTATATAGTTAAATGGAGATCTGTTTTTGGAGACTTGCAGTCAAGGTGTTTCAATTGATTGTTGTAAAAATACATCTGTATCTGGGAGGTCCAGCTGCTGTTGAATCAGTATCCTGGCAAAAACAAACCATAAAGACAAAAGAAGACTCCAAGCAACTCAGTGAAGAGTTTATTAAAATGCACAAGTCAGGAGAGGAACACAAGAACATTTCCAAGTTACTGAAAATCACTTGGAGCCACACACACATAATGCTGGAGGAACTTAGCAGGACAGGCAGCATTTTGTGTGTGTTGCTTGGATGTCCAGCATCTGCAGATTTTCTTTTGTTTGTGAATATCCCTTGGAGTACAGTTAAATCAATCATCAAGAAATGGAACGCATATGGCACAGATGTAAATCTGCTTAGAGCAGGCCATCCTCAAAATCTGAGTGAATGTGCAAGAAGGGGACCAGTGAGGGAGGCCACCAGGAGACCTATGTCAACTCTGGAGGAGTTAAACGTTTCAGTGACTGTGCCTGCAACAAGTGTTGCCCAGATGCTTCACCAGTCACAGCTTTTTGGGAGAGCAGCAAAGGGAAAGCCACTGTTGAAAAAACTCACATGAAACCTCAGCTAGAGTTTTCAAGAAGCCATGTGATAGACTCTGAAGTCTGCTGGAAGAAGGTTCTATGGTTTGAAGAAACCAAAATTGAGCCGTTTGGCCATCAGGCTAAATGCTATGTTTGGCATAAGCCAAACACTGCACATCACCAAAAATACACCATCCCTACTGTGAAGCATGGTGTGGGGATGTTTCACTGCAGCAGGCCCCGGAAGGCTTGTGAAGGTAGAGGGTAAAATGAATGCAGCAAAGTACAGGGAAGTCCTAGGCAAAAACCTGGTGCATTCTCCAAGAGAACAGCAACATGGGTAGATTAGTTTTCCAGCAAGACGATGATCCCAAGCATAAAGCCAAACTACATTGCAAATGCTAAAAAAAAAACCAACAAGAGTTCATGTCCTGGAGTGGCCAAATCAGAGTCCAGCCTTCAATCCAATTGAGAATTTGTGGCTGGACTTGAAAAGGGCTACTTACTCACAATCCCCGTGCAATCTAACAGAGTTTAAGCAGTTTTGTAAAAAGTATGGGGAGATAGCTGATAGAGACTTACCACACAGACTCAAGGCTGTAATTGCTGCTAAAGGTACATCTAGTAAATACTGACTTGGAGGGCATGAATACTTACGCAATGATTTTGTTTGTGTTTTATATCTGTAATTAATTTAGATCACTTTGTAAATGTTTTCACTTTGACACGAAAGAGTCTTTTTCTGTTGATCAGTGTCAAAAAAGCCAAATTAAACCCATTCTGACTCAATGATGTAAAACAGTAAAACATGAAATCTTCCAAGGGGAGGGAATTTTAAGGGGATTGTATTTCATGAAATTTGTTGTTACGCAGCAGTACATTGCAATACATAATAAAAATATTAAATTGTAGTAAGTACATATATTTTTAAGTGAAATTAAGTAAGTAATGCAAAAAGTGAGAAAAAAATAATGAGGTAGAGTTCAAGGGTTCAATGTCCATTCAGAAATCTGACGCCGGAGGGGAAGAAGTTGTTTCTGAATTGTTGAGTGTGTGCCTTCAGGTTTCTGTACCTCCTCCTTGATGGTAGCAATGAAAAGTGGGCATGTCCTGGGTGATGGGGGTATTTAATGAGGACGCTGCCTTTTCAAGGCATTGCTCCTTAAAGGCATCTTGGATGCTGGGGAGGCGAGGGCCCATGATGGAGCTGACTGAGTTCACAACATGCTGCAGCTTATTTCGATCATGTGCAGTGACCCAAGTGGAACAGGTCAAAAGCTTTAAGTTCCTTGGGGTCAATATCACAAATGACCTGACTTGGTCCAACCAAGCACAACCCACTGCCAAGAAGGCCCACCAGCACCTTTACTTCCTGAGAAAACTAAAGAAATTTGGCCTGTCCCCTAAAACTCTCACTAATTTTTATAGATGCACTGTAGAAAGCATTCTTCTAGGGTGCATCACAACCTGGTATGGAAGTTGTCCTGTCCAAGACCAGAAGAAGCTGCAGAAGATCGTGAACACGGTGCAGCACATCACACAAACCAATCTTCCGTCCTTGGACTCACTTTACACTGCATGCTGTCGGAGCAGTGCTGCGAGGATAATCGAGGACACGACCCACCCAGCCAACACACTTTTCGTCTCTCTTCCCTGCGGGAGAAGGCTCAGGAGCTTGAAGACTCATACGGCCAGATTTGGGAGCTGCTTCTTTCCAAACTGTGATAAGACTGCTGAACGGATCCTGACCCGGATCTGGGCCGTACCCTCCAAATATCCGGACCTGCCTCTCGGTTTTTTTTGCACTACCTTACTTTCCATTTTTCTATTTTCCATATATGATTTATAATTAAAATTTTTAATATTTACTCTCAATTTGTAATCCAGGGAGCAGGAAGCGCAGAATCAAATATCACAGTGATGATTGTATGTTCTCGTATCAATTGTTTGGTGACAATAAAGTATAAAGAATAAAGTATAAAGTACAAGTAGGTGTATAGGTATACCTAATAAAGTGGCCACTGAGTGTAGATTGCACAGTCTCCAAAATAATAAACTATGATGAAAAATAGACAATTCCATTCTCAACCAAGAAAAAATGCCCCAGACAATCTAATTCAGTAAGTTGTTCATCTTCTAGGGTTATACTCCGTTAGAAAAGAATTTTTTGAAATTACTGTTCTTGAATCCTCTGGGATTCAGTTTCAACTAATTAAAAATAAAGAGCTATACCTTCAGGCAAACTCGGTATAAATGAAGAAGATACTAATATCATTCACCCACACATCTTTAGTGAAGAGGTTCTTAATCTGATATAAACTACCCAACTGAGGGAGAGATGCACCCAGTTAAGGACCTTATAATGAAGAAGCCTCAGGCAAGCATCTCAGTGATAATACCATGCAATCACCCTTAACATCTTCCATCCATCACGAGACAAATAACAATGTCGTCTTTCTCCCACAGGTTTTTTAAAAAAATCTTTTATAGTTTAGCTGCAAAATTATAGCAAAAACAACAAAGCCATTTGGCAGAATGAACCAATTTGTTGGAGCAGAATTCAGTCCCCTGAAAGCCCACAAAATGGACTATAACTGAGGTAGGGTCAAATTTCTGACATGATCTCTCATACCTTATTATCCTTAGAGGTGTTTCTGGCATGAAACAGGCATTCGGCTCCTTGAGTCCAATTTAGTGAGAAGGGTGAAAAGATGAGAAGCATCATTCAAATTATTTAGTCTACAGTGGACTAATCAGTAGTTCTTTCAGGCACCACAAGAGAGTGCTGTGTAGGATGACTGTCTTCATGTGGAGCCAGGAAGAAGTTAGTAGTCATAGTCATATTTTATTGATCCCAGGGGAAATTGGTTTTCGTTACAGTTGCACCATAAATAATTAAATAGTAATAAAACCATAAATAATTAAATAGTAATATTGTAAATTATGCCAGGAAATAAGGCCAGGTCCAGCCTATTGGCTCAGGATGTCTGATCTTCCAAAGGAGGAGTTGTAAAGTTTGATGGCCACAGGCAGGAATGACTTCCTATGACGCTCAGTGTTGCATCTCGGTGGAATGAGTCTCTGGCTGAATGTACTCCTGTGCCCACCCAGTACATTATGTAGTGGATGGGAGACAGTGACCAAGATGGCATGCAACTTAGACAGCATCCTCTTTTCAGACACCACCGTCAGAGAGTCCAGTTCCATCTCCAAAACATCACTGGCCTTACGAATGAGTTTGTTGATTCTGTTGGTGTCTGCTACCCTCAGCCTGCTGCCCCAACACACAACAGCAAACATGATCACACTGGCCACCACAGCCTCGTAGAACATCCTCAGCATCGTCCGGCAGATGTTAAAGGACCTCAGTCTCCTCAGGAAATAGAGATGGCTCTGACCCTTCTTGTAGACAGCCTCAGTGTTCTTTGACCAGTCCAGTTTATTGTCAATTCGTATCCCCAGGTATTTGTAATCCTCCACCATGTCCACACTGACCCCCTGGATGGAAACAGGGGTCACCGGTGCCTTAGCTCTCCTCAGGTCTACCACCAGCTCCTTAGTCTTTTTCACATTAAGCTGCAGATACTTCTGCTCACACCATGTGACAAAGTTTCCTACCGTAGCCCTGTACTCAGCCTCATCTCCCTTGCTGATGCATCCAACTATGGCAGAGTCATCAGAAAACTTCTGAAGATGACAAGACTCTGTGCAGTAGTTGAAGTCCGAGGTGTAAATGGTGAAGAGAAAGGGAGGCAAGACAGTCCCCTGTGGAGCCCTGTGGAGTTAAAAGCAAGGACAGTAAGGGTGGGGAGACTCAGCCTTAGATAACTAAAGAAATAAAAGAAGGTATCAAACTAAAAGTTTGTGCATCCAAGGTCACCAAGTGTAGTGGGAAACTAGAAGATTAGGAAGACTGTAAAAAGAAACATAGAACCACTAAGCAAGCAATAAGGAAAGGGAAGCTAGATTATGAAAATAACAGTTGTCTGGTTAGACCTCGCGAACGCCTACAGGTCTATTCCACGTGACCTCATTCTAGAAGGACTTGAGCACTACTACATCCCAGTGGCTATTCGAGACATGATCACCAGCTACCTCGGAGGATTCAAACTCAGATTTACATCAGCCCATTTCACAACTAGTTGGCAGGACCTCCAGAAGGGGATTCCAACAGGGCGCACCATCTCCCCCATCCTATTTATTATGGGAATGAACCTCTCATTATCAGTAGCACAAGGTGTAACCCGCGACCCGACGGTGGATTCGGGTGTTGTTCAGCCGGCTCTACGAGGATTCATGGACGACATTACCATAACAACTGTGTCACATGTCCAAGCAAGATGGGTATTGGAAACACTGGGTAACGTAGCCACTTGGGCGAGGATGTCCTTCAAGGCGAAGAAGTCCAGGTGCATGGTGATCAGAAAGGGCAAAGTTACTAGCAAGTTTAGCCTCCAAGTTCAGAGTGAGGTCATCCCTTCCATCGAAGATAACCCGATAAAATGCTTGGGGAAGTGGTTTAATGTGTCACTGACAGATGGGGCCAATGTCACCAATGCCGTGAAAAGAAGAAGATCTACAAATCTGGACTTCCGGGTAAATTCAAGAGCTGGCTGTACCAATACGGCATTCTCCCCAGGCTTCTCTGGCTCTTCACACTTTATGAGTTCCCCATGTCTGCTGTAGAGGCCATCGAGAGGAAAAGCAACAAGCATCTGCGGAGATGGTTGCGAGTTCCCCCAAGCTTCTCTTCAGTGGGCCTCTACATTCGATCTGGCCAACTGCAGCTTCCCCTGTCATCTGTTGTGGAAGAATTCAAGGTAGCAAAATGCAGAGCCTTATTAAGTTTGAGAGATTCCATTGATGTCTTGGTAAAGCAAGCAGACATTACAACCAGATCTGGGCGCCAGTGAGCAGCCAACGCAGCTGTGGAGGAGGCAGTGTGTTCTCTGAAGCTGCGAGATATCATCCGTAAACCCTGCGCGGGCAGCAAGGCCTCAGCCCAGTTCACTTTCAGCAGTGGGGAAACATAAGCATAAGGAACAGGTGAGACATGATACAGGCAGAAGTACGGATCCGTGAGGAAGAGAAACGGATGTCAAAGGCAGTGGAACAAGGGTCCCAGGGTGCCTGGACAAAATGGGATCTGCCCAAGTGCAAGATCTCATGGGCAGAGTTATGGAGACTGAAGCCCTTCTGTATTTCCTTCCTCTTGCAATCCGTGTATGACTCCCTTCCTTCACTATTACATCTGTACACATGGGGGATGAGAGAGGACCTGAACTGTAAGCTCTGTGGTCAAAAGGGGACACTGGCTCATATACTGTCTGGGTGTAAAACAGCTCTAACTCAAGGACGGTATAGGTGGCGCCATGATAAGGTGCTTCTGGCTCTTGCTGGCACACTAGAGCGAGAGAGATGCAAGAAGAGGACGGCTGGCACAGAATTGAGGAAGGCCATCACCTTCATCAAAGAGGGAGCCAGGCATTTCTTAACCAAACAACCAAAGCCTAATCTGCTGCTAATGACCAGGTCCTGCGAGACGGGGGTCGATGTGGGAAGGAGGTTGCAGTTCCTGGATGTGGTGCTCACAACCCTACGCCTGGACATTGTACTGTGGTCAACTGAAGACAGGAAAATAATTCTGGTTGAGCTGACTGTGCCGTGGGAGGAGGGATGGGAAGAGGCCCACGAGAGAAAGGCCTTGAAGTACCAGCCCTTAGTGCAGGAGTGTAAAGACAAGGGATGGCAGGCATGTTTGTTCCCTGTGGCGATCAGCTGCAGAGGTTTCCCAGCCAAATCAGCATGGCCGTTGTTGTCAGATCTGGGCCTGGACGAAAGGAGGAAAAAACAAGCAGCTCGTAGGATGGGGGAAGAGGCAGAACGAGCCTCTTGTTGGATTTGGAGTAGGCGAGAGGAGGGAAGCTGGAAGCCAGGAGCAGATGGGCAGTGATTTGGCCACCAATGGGAGAGTATCGTGGTTAAGAGTCGAAACACTCGGTGAAGGTTGGGAACCACCTGATGACATCTGCTCCTGGCTGAAGGCTACGGTTATCTTAAAAGGTAACTGGAGAATGCACCCCAACAGGTGTATGTAACAAGAAAACAAGCACAAAATATAAAAACGGATAATAAATATTTTATAATTATATAAAGTGGAAAAAGATGGCTAAAATGAATGTAGGTCCTTTGGAGGATGAGAAGGGGGAATTGATATTGAGTAATGAGGAAATGGCAGGGGCTTTGCATGAGTATTTTGTGTCGGTCTTCATGGTGGAGGACATGTCTATCATGCCAAAGGGAGATGTTATGGATGTGATGGGAGGTGAGGATCTCAGTACAATAACTATCACTAAAGAGGTAATGCTGAACAAACTTATGGGCCTGAAGACAAACAAGTCCCCTGGTCCTGATGGAATGCATCAAAGGGTACTGAAAGAACTGGCAGAAGTTATAGTAGAGCCCTTGGTGATTACTGACAAAAATCCTATAGACTTTGGTCAGGTCCCAGCAGGTTGAAAGATGGAAAGTGTCAAGCAAACGCTCAAAAAAGGATATAGGCAAAGGCCAGGTCACAATAGGCCAATTAGAAGGGTTACGGCCCGAAACATTGACTGTTCGTTTCCACGGATGCTGCCCGACCTGCTGAGTTCCTCCAGCGGGTTGTGAGTGTTAGTTTAACATCTGTCGTTGGGAAAATGCTTGAAGCTATCATTAAAGAATAAATAGTGAGGCATCTGGAAAGAAATGGATCCATCAGGCAGATGCAGCATGGATTCAGCAAAGGCAGGTCCTGTTTGTCAAACTTAGAAACAGAAAAACTAGAAAACCTACAGCACAATACAGGCCCCGAGAAATTACCGAGGGCTACCCATAGCCCTCTATTTTTCTGAGCTCCATATACCTGTCCAGGAGTCTCTTAATAGACCCTATCAAATCTGCCGCCACCACTGTTGGTGGCTGCCCATTCCACGCACTCACCACTCTCTGCGTAAAAAACCTACCCCTGATATCTCCTCTGTACCTACTTTTAAGGTGTGCACCTTAAACCTGTGCCCTCTCGTGCTAGCCATTTCAGTCCTGAGAAAAAGCCTCTGACTATCCACACGATCAATGCCTCTCATCATCTTCTATACCTCTTTTCAGAATGACAGGCGGTGACTAGTGGGGTACCGCAAGGCTCAGTGCTGGGACCCCAGTTGTTTACAATATATATTAATGACTTGGATGAGGGAATTAAATGCAGCATCTCCAAGTTTGCGGATGACACGAAGCTGGGTGGCAGTGTTAGCAGTGAGGAGGATGCTAAGAGGATGCAGGGTGACTTGGATAGGTTGGGTGAGTGGGCAAACTCATGGCAGATGCAATTTAATGTGGATAAATGTGAAGTTATCCACTTTGGTGGCAAAAATAGGAAAACAGATTATTATCTGAATGGTGGCCGATTAGGAAAAGGGGAGGTGCAACGAGACCTGGGTGTCATTATACACCAGTCATTGAAAGTGGGCATGCAGGTACAGCAGGCGGTGAAAAAGGCGAACGGTATGCTGGTATTTATAGCGAGAGGATTCGAGTACAGGAGCAGGGAGGTACTACTGCAGTTGTACAAGGCCTTGGTGAGACCACACCTGGAGTATTGTGTGCAATTTTGGTCCCCTAATCTGAGGAAAGACATCTTTGCCATAGAGGGAGTACAAAGAAGGTTCACCAGATTGATTCCTGGGATGGTGGGTCTTTCATATGAAGAAAGACTGGATGAACTGGGCTTGTATTCGTTGGAATTTAGAAGATTGAGGGGGGATCTGATTGAAACGTATAAGATCCTAAAGGGATTGGACAGGCTAGATGCGGGAAGATTGTTCCCGATGTTGGGGAAGTCCAGAACAAGGGGTCACAGTTTGAGGATAGAGGGGAAGCCTTTTAGGACCGAGATTAGGAAAAACTTCTTCACACAGAGAGTGGTGAATCTGTGGAATTCTCTGCCACAGCAAACTGTTGAGGCCAGTTCATTGGCTATGTTTAAGAGGGAGTTAGATATGGCCCTTGTGGCTACGGGGGTCAGGGGGTATGGAGGGAAGGCTGGGTTCTGAGTTGGATGATCAGCCATGATCATAATAAATGGCGGTGCAGGCTCGAAGGGCCGAAGGGCCTACTCCTGCACCTATTTTCTAAGTTTCTATGTTTCTATGTTTCTATTAGGTCACCTCTCATCCAAGAAAAAAGGCCGAGTTCGCTCAACCTATTCTCATAAGGCATGCTCCCCAATCCAGGCAACGTCCTTGTAAATCTCCTCTGCACCCTTTTGATAGCTTCCACATCCTTCCTGTAGTGAGGCGACCAGAGCTGAGCACAGTACTCCAAGTGGGGTCTGACCAGTGTCCTATATACCTGCAACATTACCTCTCAGCTTCTAAACTCAATCCCACGACTGATGAAGGCCAATGCACTGTATGCTTTCTTAACCACAGAGTCAACCTGCACAGCAGCTTTAAGTGCCCTATGGACTCAGACCCCAAGATCCCTCTGATCCTCCACATTGCTAAGAGTCTTACCATTAATACTATATTCCACCATCATATCTGACCTAGCAAAATGAACCACCTCACACTTATCTGGGTTGAACTCCGTCTGCCACTTCTCAGCCTAGTTTTGCATCCTATCAATGTCCCGCTGTAACCTCTGACAGCTCTCTGACACTATCCACAACACCTCCAAACTTTGTGTCATCAGCAAATTTACTAATCCATCCCTCCACTTCTTTATCCAGATCACTTATTAAAATCACCAAGAGTAGGTGTCTCAGAACAGATCCCTGAGGCACACTACTGGTCACTGACCTCCATGCAGAACATGATCGGTCTACAACTACTCTTTGCCTTCTGTGGGCAAGCCAGTTCTGGATCCACAAAGCAATTTCCCCTTGGATCCCATACCTCCTTATTTTCTCAATGAGCCTTGCATGGGGTACCTTATCAAATGCCTTGCTGAATCTCACTGGAGTTCTTTGAGGATTCAATGCATGCCGTGGATAGAGGGGAACAGATGGATATTATTTACTTGGATTTCCAGAAGGCGTTCAATAAGGTGCTGCATAAAAGACTTACTCATAAGATAAGGCTGCATAGAGTTGGGGGCGATGCATTAGCACAGATAGAGGATTGGTTAACAAATAGAAAGCAGAGAGTTGGGATACATGGGTTTTACTCTGGTTGACAATCAATGGTGAGTGGGGTGACACAGGGGTTGGTGCTGGGCCCGCAACTGTTCATGATATACATTAACAATCTAGAAGAGGGACTGAGTGTAATGTATCTAAGTTTGCTGATGATACTAAATTGAGTGGAAAAGTAAATTGTGCAGAAAATCCGGCGGGAGGAGAAGATGGCGGCGCGATGCAGCGCGCGCAGCTCTCCGGTGAAATGATATCGTATTTGTAAGTAGGATGCCGTGCACAATTCTGATTTGATGGAGACAGACGTGAGAAGGCACAGAGGAACATCTGGAGAAATTTCTGAAATGCCCGGTTCACTACCGCTGCTACTGTGCGATTGAGAATCTCTGGAGGGAAGGCCCCAAAATCCCCGGCTTTGCCTGCTGCTGGCAACCAAGGCTGGGGTCGAAGCGTTCAGCAGAGATGGTGCTCGGTACTCGGTGTCGGAGGGCTGATTGGGGCTCGTAGTTTTCAGACGACTCAGAGTCGGACTGTGGTCAGGCATGGCAGGGAGAGTTTTCTTCCTTCTCCCATCTGCGTGAGATGTGGGACTTTCGGGAGACCTTGAACTTTTTTATTGTGCCCATGGCCTGTTCTTCATCAAGTTATGGTATTGTTGCACTGCTGTAACTATATGTTATAATTCTGTGGTATTTGTTAGTTTTTCAGTCCTGTGTTTCTGTGATATCACACCGGAGGAATATTGTATCATTTCTTAATACATGCATCACTAAATGACAATAAGAGAGGACCGTGTGTCCTCATAATCTAAATAATCTAATCTAAATATGGAGAGTCTACAGAGAGATATAGAAAGATTAAGTGAGTGAGCATAGGTCTGGCAGACAGAGTACAATATTGGTAAATGCAAGGTCATTGACTTTAGAAGGAAAAATGAAAGATCAGATTATTATTTAAATGGTAAAAGATTGCGCCGTGCTGCTTTGCAGAGGGTCTTGGGAGTGCTTCTGCGTGAATCATAAAAGGTTGATTTGCAGATGCAACAGGCTATCAAGAAGGCAAATGGGCTGTTGTCCTTCATTGCTAGAGGGACTGAACTTAGGAACAGGGAGGTTATGCTGCAACTGTACAGAGTACTGGTGTGGCCACACCTGGAGTACCGCGTGCCATTCTGTTCTTGTTAGTTGATGAAGGATATACTGGCTTCGGAGGTGGTGCAGAGGAGGTTCACTAGATTGATTCCAGAGATGAGGAGGTTAGACTATGAGGAGAGATTGAGTTGCCTGGGACTGTACTCACTGGAATTCAGAAGAATAAGAGGAGATCTTATTGAAACATATAAAATTATGAAAGGGATAGATAAGATAGAAGCAGAAAAGTTGTTTCCAGTGGTAGGTGAGACTAGAACTAAGGGACATAGCCTCAAGATTTGGGGAATAGATTTAGGATGGAGATGGGGAGGAGTTGCTTTTTCCAGAGAGTGGTGAATCTGCAGAATTCTCTGCCCAATGAAGCAGTGGAGGCTTCCTTAGTAAATATATTTAAGGCAAAAATGAATAGAGTTTTACATAGTAGGGAAATTAAGGGTTACGGGGAAAATGCAGGTGGGTGGAGTTGAATCCATGCCCAGATCAGTCATATTGAATAGTGGAGCAGGCTCGATGGGCCAGATGGCCTACCCCTGCTCCTATTTCTTAGGTTAGTATGTTCTTACATTTAGTCCCTCTTGTTCTATAGCAACGTTAAAGGATGATGTATACAACCAACCACCAATCCTTCACATTCTTTCCTGACCTGCTAAATGATTTAGCAGTAGATTTCCCTTGGCATCCATGTCTTTCAATGTGAAAATAAGATCATCGTGCAGTACTTTAATCTAAAAATGGCTTTAAAATGGAGAAATAGAATTAATTATAAGTAGAGCTGTTGACGATTCTATGCTTTCTTCTCGCTGTTGTCATTGGGAAGGAGGTGGTTCAGCCTTAAGTTCCACACTACCAGGTTCAGGAATAGTTATTACCCTACAATCATCAGGCTCCTGAACAAACATTGATAACTTCACTCACCTCAACTCTGAACTAATTCCACAACCCTCACTTTCGAGGATTCTATGACTCATGTTCTCAGTATTATCTATTTATTTATTATTTCTTTGCTTTCTTTCATAGTTGCACAATTTATGTTTTTCTACATTGATAGTTTTGTCTGTAGTCTTTCATTGATTCTGTTGTATTTATTTGTTCTACTGTGAATGCCTGAAGGAAAATTAATCTCAGAGTACTATATGGTGACATGCACCTAAATTGATAATAAATTTACTGTGAATTTGACTTTTTGTCATAGAAAAGTACAGCTCAGAAACAGACCTTTTGACCTATCTAGTTTATACTGAACCATTTAAACTGCCTACTCCTATCGATCTGCAGTGGGACCATAGCCCTCCATACACCTACCAATAATTTACCTATCCAAACTTCTCTTAAACATTGAAATCACTTGTGCAGGACTTTCAGTCCACACTCTTACGACCCTCTACATGAAGAAGTTTCTCCTCATGTTGTCTTTAAACTTCTCACCTTTCACCCGTAACCCCTGACCTCCAGTTGTAGTCCCTCCCAACCCAAGTGGAGAAAGCCTGCTTGTATTTACCCTATCTATACCCCTCATAATTTTGTATACCTCTGCCAAATCTCCTCTTAATCTTCTATTTTCTAAGGAATAAAGTCCTAACCTATTCAATCCTTTGTTATAATTCAGGTCCTCCAGACCTGGCAACATCCTTGGAATTTTTCTCTGTACTCTTTCAACTTTATTTACGTCTTTCCTGTAGGTAGGTGACCAAAACTGCACATTAGGCCTCACCAATGTCTTACACATCCCATCCCTACTCACTACTGTGATTTATGAAGGCCATTGTGCTACAAGATTTCTTTATGACCCTATTTACCTGAGACACACACAAAATATGCTGGAGGAACTCAGCGGATCAGGCAGCATCTATGGAAAAAAGTACAGTTGACATTTCAGGCCGAGACCCAACCATACTTTTAAGACTCATTGATAATTCTAAACTATGGTATTATTACTGAAAATTAAGAAAGTCTTTGTCACTTGATCATTCTCATTCTAGCATAACTGTGAATGTATAAGGTCATTTTATTTTTATTGATAATAATATAAATATCATTTACCTCACTGATATGTCACTTTAAAATTTACAAGGCACGTTTGACAGTTACAGGTTTCATTGAGTAAACACAATCTAAGTCCCCTGAAATTTACTGAGCTGCAAGTCCTGACAGTCCACTAAAACTTTCTTTGCCAAACGCTGGTAAATACAAAAGTTAATAAATTGTCTTTATTAACATACACGCAAAGGAGATTAATTTTTCACTTCTGTCTTTGGGTATCACAATATATTGACAGGAGTTGAATACAGCTTATGGGGTGGGTGGGTAAGAGGGCATTTATAACAAGTAATTATACAATTGTAAGACTTAGAGACTGTTTGCACAGAAAGTTCCCCACATACTTATTTCATAACTTGGTCGGTCCTCAGGTAAACGAACACAAAAATGCATGTATCCACTGTGCACACTACCCTACACCCCCCACCCCCCCGCCCACCATCGCGGACATTTTCATAAGGCAATGCCCCTATAAGGCAACATCTATCATTAAGGACCCCCATTAACAGGACATACCCTCTTATCATTGCTAACATCAGGAAGGATATACAGGAGGCTGAAGGTACACACTCAGTGTTTTAGGAACAGCTTCATACCCTCAGCCATCAGATTTCTATATGGACAATGAACCAACTCATGATCACTACCTCACTGATTATTTTTATTGCTCACTTTTTGCATTATTTCTTTAATTCAACAGTTGGTGGGGTGGAGTGGAGATATATCTCTGACAAAAGAGGTGGAAGGAGCTCGTTCTCTCTGGTCACCAGAAGATCACCCTTGGGCAAATAGTAGCTCCTGTTTAGCCCTCCTATTCAGGGTCATGTGAAACCACGGGAGCAGGTGGTGGATGGTCGTATGGTAGTACGGAGGACTGGCAAGTGACTAATGTTGTACCTCTATGTAAGAAGGGAACAAGAGTAAAGCCTGGGAACTATAGACCAGTGGGTCTCACGTCAGTTGTTGGTAAATTGCTGAAGAAAGTTCTTAGGGATAGGATATATGAGCATTTGAATAGCCATGGCCTAATTAGGAAGAGCTAGCATGGCTTTGCGCAGGATAGGTTAGGCCTTACCAACTTGATGCAGTTTTTTGACGAGGTGACAAGAGAGATTGTTGAGGTTAGGGCAGTGGATGTTGCCTACATGGATTTTTGTAAGGCAGTTTATAAAGTCCCTCATAGGAGGCTAATACAGAAGATTAAGATGCTTGGGGTCCACAGCGAATTGGATGCTTGGATTCAGAAATGGCTTGTGCTTGGAAGACATTGGGTAGTGGTTGAAGGGACTGATATGAACTGGAGGTCTGTAATTCCTGGTATTCCACTGGGATCTGAGCTGGGACCTCTACTGTTTGTGACGTCTATAAATGACCTGGATGAAAACGTAGATGGGTGGGTTAGGAAGTTTGCGGATGATACCAAGATAGGTGGAGTTGTGGATAGTGTAGAAGACTGGCAAAGAATACAGCACGATATAGATCAGTTGTAGATATATGCTGAGAAATGGCAAATGGATTTTAATCCAGATAAATGTGAGGTGTTGCATCTCGGAAGGGCATGCAAGGAGACAGTACACTGGTAAGGGTAAAATCCTTAACAGTGTTGCTGAGCAGAAAGATATAACCATATAACCAGATAACAATTACAGCACGGAAACAGGCCATCTCGGCCCTTCTAGTCCATGCTGAACTCTTACTCTCACCTAGTCCCACCGACCTACACTCAGCCCATAACCCTCCATTCCTTTCCTGTCCATATATCTATCCAATTTAACTTTAAATGACAACATCAAACCTGCCTCAACCACTTCTGCTGGAAGCTCGTTCCACACGGCTACCACTCTCTGAGTAAAGAAGTTCCCCCTCATGTTACCCCTAAACTTTTGCCCTTTAACTCTCAACTCATGTCCTCTTGTTTGAATCTCCCCCAGTCTCAATGGAAAAAGCCTATCCACGTCAACTCTATCTATCCCCCTCATAATTTTAAATACCACTATCAAGTTCCCCCTCAACCTT